>NW_027637817.1:207500-262500 GCF_951216825.1 Electrona antarctica | reverse complement strand
GTCACGCGCGATAAAACCCTGGCAGGACGCGGCGGAGGGATTGAATAATGGTAGCGGTCAAACGGTTAAGAATTTGTGTGCCCAAGACGTCCACAGACGTCCTGGGAATTACCGCTATGTGGTGCCCAGGACGTCTGTGGACGCCTTTGAAAACAAACAAGAATTTCTTTTTTTTTTTTTTTTTAAAGCAGCTTTCTTTTTCCTTGAAAAGTGCATTTTATTGTAGTTCTTCTAAATTCAGTTTTTTACCTATACGTAAATCACAAAATGTTTAACTTAAATGTAATATAATAGAAGGTAAATCTATTCTAAGGTTTGAAACATCAAGCCCTACAAAATACGTGTTCCCCGCTCACAAGCTAGTGTGTGTGTGTGTGTGTGTGTGTGTGTGTGTGTGTGTGTGTGTGTGTGTGTGTGTGTGTGTTGTTTTAGCCAGAAGCATGCATTCCTACCTCCAGTCAGCCCTCCACCTGCCTACAGAAAGTCCTATCTCCACCGTGGGGACTACAGAAAGTCCTATCTCCACCGTGGGGACTACAGAAAGTCCTACCTCCACCGTGGGGACTACAGAACAGTCCCAGCTCCACCGTGGGGACTACAGAACAGTCCCAGCTCCACCGTGGGGACTGCCAGCGTAGCGTAGACTACAGAACAGCAGACACACTGACGAGCTGCTCTGTCACACCAGCTCCAACCAACGCTAACAACAGAGACTATTTTAGTCACAGCTTGGAGCTAAAACACTCTCATTTCAAAACCACCATAAGCCTCACGCTCTCTGGAGGAGGGCTATGGTCTACGACTCTACGCCATGAGCCTGTCTGCCTGTCTGTCTGTCTGTCTGTCTGTCTGCCTGTCTCAGTCTGGAATGACAACAAAGACTGTGTTTGATCTCTGACCATCAGGTGACCCGTGGCGGCCGCACGCGCACACACACACACACACACGCACGCACGCACACACGCACACGCACACACTCAAGCATGGCCCGAATACACACACACTTAACCAGAGTCCTCTCCTCCCAACTAGAGTTCAACTAGAGTTGACACACACACACACACACACACATACACATACACACACACACACACACACACACACACACACACACACACACATACACATACACAATCCAGGCCAAGGTCAGCACTGGATGCAATCAGGGTGTATTCTGCTGGATGGCGATTGGCTCCATGATGTCTGCATGCGTGTGCTTAAACAGTGTCGATCCCATAGCCTGGGACGGACATGGTTACGTTGTTTTGATTGGTCATTCGGTTGTCAAGAGAACGACTGCTTAACCCATTTTGGGCGGGAACCCCTTTTGGTGTTTTAAGCATTCTGTTCTACTTTAGCTATTGAAAAATAGCAGATCTACAAGTTTATTTTTTTAATTTATTTTTTACATAATAGGTAGTTAAACAACTAGTCGACTAGTCGACTAGTAAACTAGGCAACTAGTCAACTAGTAAAAATGACTAGAAGTGAATGCCCTAACACACACACACACACACACAAACCAACAGGACACCAGCAGCAGCGCTGGGAGGAGGTCAGGTGGAGATAGCTGTGGTGCGTTGAGGGGAGGTTTGGCTCAGTAACCTGTCAACCTCCAACCCCAGACACATTGTTAGCTCCTCTGAGCCACAGCCAGAGAACCTGACCGACCGACTGATCTGTTGGCTCCTCTGAGCCACAGCCAGAGAACCTGACCGACCGACTGATCCGTTGGCTCCTCTGAGCCACAGCCAGAGAACCTGACCGACCGACTGATCTGTTGGCTCCTCTGAGCCACAGCCAGAGAACCTGGCCGACCGACTGATCCGTTGGCTCCTCTGAGCCACAGCCAGAGAACCTGGCCGACCGACTGATCCGTTGGCTCCTCTGAGCCACAGCCAGAGAACCTGACCGACCGACTGATCTGTTGGCTTCTCTGAGCCACAGCCAGAGAACCTGACCGACCGACTGATCTGTTGGCTCCTCTGAGCCACAGCCAGAGAACCTGACCGACCGACTGATCCGTTGGCTCCTCTGAGCCACAGCCAGAGAACCTGACCGACCGACTGATCTGTTGGCTCCTCTGAGCCACAGCCAGAGAACCTGACCGACCGACTGATCTGGTAGCTCCTCTGAGCCACAGCCAGAGAACCTGACCGACCGACTGATCTGTTAGCTCCTCTGAGCCACAGCCAGAGAACCTGACCGACCGACTGATCTGTTAGCTCCTCTGAGCCACAGCCAGAGAACCTGACCGACCGACTGATCTGTTAGCTCCTCTGAGCCACAGCCAGAGAACCTGACCGACCGACTGATCTGTTGGCTTCTCTGAGCCACAGCCAGAGAACCTGACCGACCGACGGATCTGTTGGCTTCTCTGAGCCACAGCCAGAGAACCTGACCGACCGACTGATCTGTTGGCTCCTCTGAGCCACAGCCAGAGAACCTGACCGACCGACTGATCTGTTGGCTCCTCTGAGCCACAGCCAGAGAACCTGACCGACCGACTGATCTGTTGGCTCCTCTGAGCCACAGCCAGAGAACCTGACCGACTGACTGATCCGTTGGCTCCTCTGAGCCACAGCCAGAGAACCTGACCGACTGACTGATCCGTTGGCTCCTCTGAGCCACAGCCAGAGAACCTGACCGACCGACTGATCTGTTGGCTCCTCTGAGCCACAGCCAGAGAACCTGACCGACCGACCTGCACTTCTCATTCCCACTGAGCTACGATCTATATTAACACAACGCAATGTCTTTGTTAACCCCCCATTCAGGACGGGAACCCTTGTTGGGTGTTTTAAGGACTATGGTATACTTTAGCTATTGAAAAATAGCAGATCTACAAGCTCATAGCGTGGGACCGAGTGCCGCGCTATGAGCTTGTAGATCTCAATTTGTATGCCCAATACCTACACACAGTAGCTATGAATGACTGCCAGGGGGCAGGTGGGCAACCCTTAGTGTTTTATTTAGCTGCCAGGGGCAGGTGGGCAACCCTTAGTGTTTTATTTAGCTGCCAGGGGCAGGTGGGCAACCCTTAGTGTTTTATTTAGCTGCCAGGGGCAGGTGGGCAACCCTTAGTGTTTTATTTAGCTCATCACTCATCACTTTCACCTAGAAACTCCATTCACACATTTTATAATTCAGCTTACTGTGAAGACAAATGCTGGAACTTTTTACTTTGAAATGATTTGTAGTTTCTGAGTTATTTAACTTAAATGCCCAATGCATTCTCAATGGCAATAGCACAAACTTTGGCATGCTACTAGTCCTACATCAGGGGTGCCCACACATTTATGACGTGAGATCTACTTTCAAAATGACCAGCTCAACAAGATCTACCCACTGAAAAAATAAGTGTACCATTGCTGAAAATAGTTTAAATATATAATGTACCTGGGGGGGCTTTGGAATATGTCAAAATATGTCCCCCCCATATTTAACTTAAACGCCCAATGCGTTCTCAATGGCAATAGCACAAACTTTGCCATGCTACTAGTCCTACATACTTACACCTAGAAACCCCATTCAAATCCATTTAGGTTCATCTTACGGTGGACATGTTTGCCTGAAAAGAAATCTTTGAAATGTTTCATAGTTTTAGAAATATAGTGCTTTCAAATTTGAGAAATTCACAATGGGGCTCAATGGCAGATATTGGCACGTCAAAAAAGCACTTTCACCTAGAAACTCCATTCACACTTTTTATAATTCATGTGGAGACACATGCTGGAACTTTTTACTTTGAAATGATTTGTAGTTTGAGTTATTTAACTTAAATGCCCAATGCATTCTCAATGGCAATAGCGGAAAATGTAGCTAAAATGTAGCTAAGTTGTATACTGTACTAAACAAGCGAAGTGCTAAAAAAACACAGTAAAAAACGATACGTAAAAGGCTACAGCAGTGTGTGTGTGTGTGGTGTGTGCGCGCGCATTGGGACTCCATGTGTGTGTGTGACAAAGTTGCGGACAGTGCTCAGGTGCACTAACCCTAACCCTAACCCTGACAGCACAGGCATTAACATGGTGTCAACGATAGAACAGGCTGACAGCGTCTACCAGAATCTCCTGGTAGGCCAGTAGGGACCTACTGGACCCAGACGAATGAGTGACAATTCATGACAACTTGACAATTCAATGGATTGATAAGGTGGGGATCGGCTGTCAGGTTCACATGATGGCCCATATATAAATAGACTGACCTAATTGATTAAAAAATAAAATGTTGTCAATCAATTTAACTAGTGTGGTCGTCAGTGTCGTGTCATGTAAACATTTCTTTACGTTTGTGTCCGAGTCACCCTACAGTCAGTACAGTCAGTTCAAGGTTCAACTTTATTTAGTGTCCCGAAGGGCAAATTGGGTCAGTACAGTGACTTGGGCTATTTACAAATTAGAGATGTCACGATACTGTGTCGGTATCGATTATGTGTCATATCGGGTCATATCGGTATCGGCAAATACGCCAGTCTAACCAGCGATCCCACACAGGGGTAAGGGGTCGACACTATGCCAGTCTAACCAGCGATCCCACACAGGGGTAAGGGGTCGACACTATGCCAGTCTAACCAGCGATCCCACACAGGGGTAAGGGGTCGACACTATGCCAGTCTAACCAGCGATCCCACACAGGGGTAAGGGGTCGACACTATGCCAGTCTAACCAGCGATCCCACACAGGGGTAAGGGGTCGACACTATGCCAGTCTAACCAGAGCTCTCTCTCTCTCTGAATGGGGGTGGGGCACATACTGTGGAATAGTATGACATCACTTCCTGTCCCACACCCAGTTTATCCATCATTAGGGGTACCAGCTGGACTCACTTTAGACAACTCTCCTGAGAGAGAGCACACACACACACACACACACACACACACACACACACACACACACACACACACACACACACACACACACACACACACACACACACACACACACACACACACACACACACACACACACACACACACACACACACACACACACACACACACACACACACACACACACACACACACACACACACACACACTGTGTGTGTGTACAGCAGCAGTGCACTGACAGACTGTTGAGCTGAGAGACATGGTAACCCCCCACACACACACACACACACACTCACACTCTTTTGGCCGAAACCGAATACCGAATATCCGAATATGATTAATATTATATATTTTTTTCCTACCATTGCTGTCATGGCCGTTCCTTAAAGCTACCTGATTTATGGCAAAATAAATGGTTATGGCAAAACTTTACTTAAATAATAATCACTATTATGGGTCCATAAAACATTTATTCAGCTCTTTTGAATGCATTAATTGCATACACTATTCGGTGATATATTTTCTGCCTATTCTGGCCGAAACCGAATAGGCCGAAAATGCATTTTTAAAAGGGGAAAACCGCCCATTTTCAACATTTTACTATGTCATTAATATACCTTAGAGCTGTTGTGTGGAATAATAAAAAAGTCCCCCCATTCTGTGTTTCCTAGAACTGTTAAGTATGAAAAAAATTATTAACATGGTGAAACGCATCTTGATGACATCATCAAGATGTGTTTCACCATGTTAATGATTTTTTTCAGCCCTCTAGTTCTAGGAAACACAGAATCGGGGGGACTTTTTTATTATTTCCACACAACAGCTCTAAGGTATAATAATGACATAGTAAAATGTTGA
Organism: Electrona antarctica; assembly: GCF_951216825.1. Lineage (NCBI taxonomy): Eukaryota > Metazoa > Chordata > Actinopteri > Myctophiformes > Myctophidae > Electrona > Electrona antarctica. The sequence continues at coordinate 256,811 of NW_027637817.1, read as the reverse complement.
AAATGAGTGGAATGCCCCTTTAACCATTTTCTGCCGAATATGTTCTGCGGCCGAATATTCGGTGCATCACTAGTTTTATCATATAGGAAAACTATTGGTGGAGAGGTTTGTCTAACCCAGGGTTCCCCAATAGGCGGCCTGCGGGCCATTTGCGGCCCGCGGAGCGCCCCCTTGCGGCCCGCGGAAGAATTTAAAAAAATATATATATTATTTTTTTTATTTATTTTTTTTGGGGGGGGGGGGTCCCAGATATAAATGGCATTAAATGGGGGTCAGTAGCCTATGCATGTCAAACTGGGCATCCTTTTCAAATGGGGTCCTGCCCTGAAAAAGAATTTTCAGGGCAAGACCGACCTCACGCGTGTTATGCTTAGCTGGGATTGGAACAGAGCAGTTTGGGGAGGGGCTTAGCTATAGGTCAATTTGGGGGTCCGTGACATGAATTTGAAAAGGTTTGCTCTCTAGGACTCTCGCTCAAAATTGTGAGGGAGGGGGGGGGGGGGGGGGGGGGGGGGGGGGGGTCCACATGTAGATGCTGCAAATAATTGGGCCCAAAATACGTCAACGTTTTTTTCTCTTCCACGGCTGTCGATTAGATCACTTGGTTTTGCGCGCCATATGGTGAACGGACCGCGGCTTCACAGAGCGCTGTGGTGATCTCACACCATATGGTGAACGGACCGCGGCGTCAAAGAGCACTGTGGTGATCTCACACCATATGGTGAACGGACCGCGGCTACAAAGAGCACTGTGGTGATCTCACACCATATGGTGAACGGACCGCGGCTTCAAAGAGCACTGTGGTGATCTCACACCATATGGTGAACGGACCGCGGCTTCAAAGAGCACTGTGGTGATCTCACACCATATGGTGAACGGACCGCGGCTACAAAGAGCACTGTGGTGATCTCACACCATATGGTGAACGGACCGCGACTTCAAAGAGCACTGTGGTGATCTCACACCATATGGTGAACGGACCGCGGCTACAAAGAGCACTGTGGTGATCTCACACCATATGGTGAACGGACCGGACCGCGGCTTCAAAGAGCACTGTGGTGATCTCACACCATATGGTGAACGGACCGCGGCTACAAAGAGCACTGTGGTGATCTCACACCATATGGTGAACGGAACGGACCGCGGCTTCAGAGAGCGCTGTGGTGATCTCACACCATATGGTGAACGGACCGCGGCTTCAAAGAGCACTGTGGTGATCTCACACCATATGGTGAACGGACCGCGGCTACAAAGAGCACTGTGGTGATCTCACACCATATGGTGAACGGAACGGACCGCGGCTTCAGAGAGCGCTGTGGTGATCTCACACCATATGGTGAACGGACCGCGGCTTCAAAGAGCACTGTGGTGATCTCACACCATATGGTGAACGGAACGGACCACGGCTTCAGAGAGCGCTGTGGTGATCTCACACTATATGGTGAACGGACCAGTGCTGTGGTGATCTCACACCATATGGTGAACGGACCGCGCTGTGGTGATCTCACACCATATGGTGAACGGACCGCGCTGTGGTGATCTCACACCATATGGTGAACGGACCGCGCTGTGGTGATCTCACACCATATGGTGAACGGACCGCGCTGTGGTGATCTCACACCATATGGTGAACGGACCGCGCTGTGGTGATCTCACACCATATGGTGAACGGACCGCGCTGTGGTGATCTCACACCATATGGTGAACGGACCGCGCTGTGGTGATCTCACACCATATGGTGAACGGACCCTTCAAAGAGCACTGTGGTGATCTCACACCATATGGTGAACGGACCCTTCAAAGAGCACTGTGGTGATCTCACACCATATGGTGAACACGGACCGCGGCTACAAAGAGCACTGTGGTGATCTCACACCAATTACCATGAGCTGCAGCAGCCTTATCAGCAGGGAGGTCATGTGTGTGTGTGTTTGTGGGGGGGGGGGTTTGAGAGGAACAGATTCGATATGCTGTGTGCGTGCGTGTGTGTGTGCGTGCGTGCGTGCGTGCGTGCGTGCGTGCGTGCGTGCGTGCGTGCGTGCGTGCGTGCACACGCTCCACCATACCATTAGTGGGTGTTGTTCATATCCGTGCATATTGATCGTCTGTAAGTGAGACAGACAGACAGACAGACAGACAGACAGACAGACAGACAGACAGACAGACAGACAGACAGACAGACAGACAGACAGACAGACAGACAGACAGACAGACAGACAGACAGACAGACAGACAGACAGACAGACAATGATAACTGGGCTCACTCACTGCAGCCACAAAATGTGTGCTCTTCCAAATATGGAGCGTGGGGGGAGGGGGGGGGGGTGACAGATGCACAACGGTGGGACTCATATAGATGAATACACAACAACGACAACACATGCAATGTCAGGAGCAAGAAGAACAAGAGGACATCGCATTGCGACGCGGGTCAATCGGTTACACATCTATGTAAAGCGCCTTGGATAAAGGCGCTATATAAATGCACCATTTACATCATCTTCGTACCCGGAAGTTATGCGGGAAAGCCTTGACAGAAAGCCCATATACTGTACATCCAATCAGAATTGATTGACAGCCCATACATCCAACCAGAAGAGAAAAGTCCTATCTGATTGACAGCCCATACATCCACACAGAAGAGAAAAGTCCTATCTGATTGACAGCCCATACATCCACACAGAAAAGTCCCATCTGATTGACAGCCCATACATCCACACAGAAAAGTCCTATCTGATTGACAGCCCATACATCCACACAGAAGGGAAAAGTCCTATCTGATTGACAGCCCATACATCCAATCAGAAAGGTCCTATCTGATTGACAGCCCATACATCCAATCAGAAAAGTCCTATCTGATTGACAGCCCATACATCCAATCAGAAAAGTCCTATCTGATTGACAGCCCATACATCCAATCAGAAAAGTCCTATCTAATTGACAGCCCATACATCCAATCAGAAAAGTCCTATCTGATTGACAGCCCTGAGCCCATACATCCAATCAGAAAAGTCCTATCTGATTGACAGCCCATACATACACACAGAAAAGTCTAATTGCATTAAACAACATTAAACAAAGTTAAACTCACTTGCCACTCACTTTTATGTATGCGCATACCCTCTATTTCTCAGGTCATATTTGACCATTTGGATGTTTGCCCTGTACAGTATATACTGATTATACACTTTGTTACTGTTTGAGCGGTGCCTAGCTGCTCCATTACGTGGCAATGTGTGTGTGTGTGTGTGTGTGTGTGTGTGTGTGGGGGGGGGGGGGGGTCTGTCTGTCCGAGCACGGAAAGCTGCAACACGATAACTGTCATTTCTCGACTCACCGGTGGTGAGTCACAATTAACCCTTATATCCCAGCCTTAAATCTGGGAACGGTACTACAGTTGTTCCGATACTGGTATCGTTCATTCGGGCCGATACCACCCTCAGGTACTCGGTACCGACCCCGATACTCTGACTCGAGTACCAAAACATCCAATTGACACCATTATATAGGCTATTATATAGGCTGAAGGAATGCAACGGTCTGACCCAAAACAGCCGATCTACAACTAAAGCATAAATGACAACTGACTGAAGTGTAGATCAGAGATCCATCTGAATATAATGAGAATGAAGTGTAGATCAGAGATCCATCTGAATATAATGAGAATAAAGGGAGTGAAGTGTAGATCAGAGATCCATCTGAATATAATGAGAATAATGAAGTGTAGATCAGAGATCCATCTGAATATAATGAGAATGAAGGGAGTAAAATAAGTGGTTACTCAACAAAAATAAAAAGTACTCGTTTCGGTACTCGGTATCGGCGAGTACTAAAAATTAAGTACTTGAACTCTAAACGGTACCTAGAATACTGTGATTATGATCCAGGAAACGACAGCGTGTAAACAGGTTGTCCTGTTTACAGTTGGCTTTGAGTTTGACAGAGGTCTGGGTCAGGGACCCCTCAGCCATGGGGTACTGATGCTCTGGGTCAGGGTCAGGGACCCCTCAGCCATGGGGTACTGATGCTCTGGTCAGGGACCCCTCAGCCATGGGGTACTGATGCTCTGGTCAGGGACCCCTCAGCCATGGGGTACTGATGCTCTGGGTCAGGGTCATGGACCCCTCAGCCATGGGTTACTGAAGCTCTGGGTCAGGGTCAGGGACCCCTCAGCCATGGGGTACTGATGCTCTGGTCAAGGACCCCTCAGCCATGGGTTACTGAAGCTCTGGTCAGGGACCCCTCAGCCATGGGGTACTGATGCTCTGGTCAGGGTCAGGGACCCCTCAGCCATGGGGTACTGATGCTCTGGTCAGGGTCAGGGACCCCTCAGCCATGGGTTACTGATGCTCTGGTCAGGGTCAGGGACCCCTCAGCCATGGGGTACTGATGCTCTGGGTCAGGGACCCCTCAGCCATGGGTTACTGATGCTCTGGTCAAGGACCCCTCAGCCATGGGGTACTGATGCTCTGGTCAGGGACCCCTCAGCCATGGGGTACTGATGCTCTGGGTCAGGGTCAGGGACCCCTCAGCCATGGGTTACTGATGCTCTGGTCAGGGACCCCTCAGCCATGGGGTACTGATGCTCTGGGTCAGGGTCAGGGACCCCTCAGCCATGGGGTACTGATGCTCTGGTCAAGGACCCCTCAGCCATGGGTTACTGATGCTCTGGTCAGGGACCCCTCAGCCATGGGGTACTGATGCTCTGGGTCAGGGACCCCTCAGCCATGGGGTACTGATGCTCTGGGTCAGGGTCAGGGACCCCTCAGCCATGGGGTACTGATGCTCTGGGTCAGGGTCAGGGACCCCTCAGCCATGGGGTACTGATGCTCTGGTCAGGGACCCCTCAGCCATGGGTTACTGATGCTCTGGTCAGGGACCCCTCAGCCATGGGGTACTGATGCTCTGGTCAGGGACCCCTCAGCCATGGGGTACTGATGCTCTGGTCAGGGACCCCTCAGCCATGGGTTACTGATGCTCTGGTCAGGGACCCCTCAGCCATGGGTTACTGAAGCTCTGGTCAGGGACCCCTCAGCCATGGGGTACTGATGCTCTGGGTCAGGGACCCCTCAGCCATGGGTTACTGATGCTCTGGGTCAGGGTCAGGGACCCCTCAGCCATGGGTTACTGATGATCTGGGTCAGGGACCCCTCAGCCATGGGTTACTGATGCTCTGGTCAGGGACCCCTCAGCCATGGGTTACTGATGCTCTGGGTCAGGGTCAGGGACCCCTCAGCCATGGGTTACTGATGCTCTGGTCAGGGACCCCTCAGCCATGGGGTACTGATGCTCTGGGTCAGGGTCAGGGACCCCTCAGCCATGGGTTACTGATGCTCTGGTCAGGGACCCCTCAGCCATGGGTTACTGATGATCTGGGTCAGGGACCCCTCAGCCATGGGGTACTGATGCTCTGGTCAAGGACCCCTCAGCCATGGGGTACTGATGCTCTGGTCAGGGACCCCTCAGCCATGGGTTACTGATGCTCTGGGTCAGGGTCAGGGACCCCTCAGCCATGGGGTACTGATGCTCTGGTCAGGGACCCCTCAGCCATGGGGTACTGATGCTCTGGTCATGGACCCCTCAGCCATGGGGTACTGATGCTCTGGTCAGGGACCCCTCAGCCATGGGTTACTGATGCTCTGGTCAGGGACCCCTCAGCCATGGGGTACTGATGCTCTGGTCAGGGACCCCTCAGCCATGGGTTACTGATGCTCTGGTCAGGGACCCCTCAGCCATGGGTTACTGATGCTCTGGTCATGGACCCCTCAGCCATGGGGTACTGATGCTCTGGTCAGGGACCCCTCAGCCATGGGGTACTGATGATCTGGGTCAGGGACCCCTCAGCCATGGGTTACTGATGCTCTGGTCAGGGACCCCTCAGCCATGGGGTACTGATGCTCTGGTCAGGGACCCCTCAGCCATGGGGTACTGATGCTCTGGTCAGGGACCCCTCAGCCATGGGTTACTGATGATCTGGGTCAGGGACCCCTCTGATGCGAGTTATGATAAATAAACATCAATACCTTCCTACCACCACAGTTTGGACAGCAAATTTGAACAACACAATTTCATTCAGTTTTAGTCATATTTCAGTCAATCTGAAAGGTTTTAGCTTCAGTCTAGTTTTAGTCGACTAAAGTATCACATGATTTTAGTCGACAAGAATGTATTTTGGCGGGCCTCGATGGCATCGTAATGAGTGTATTTTGGCGGGCCTCGATGGCATCATAATGAGTGTACACTTGGTTTGTTTGCGTGCTGAAAATGGCAGATCTACAAGATCACAACGCGTTGCAGAGTGACGCGTTGAGCTTGTAGATCTGCTATTTTCAGAGCGCAACAGCTAGTGCAACCAGACATAAAATTACTTGTCTTTTAGTTATAATAATAATAATAATAGTTTATTATTATTAGGTTATTATGCTATTTTTGAGTGGTGCAACCACTCCCTTACGGACTTGGGTGCCTGGCTGGCTGGCTGGGTAGGTATGAGCATAAAAACAGCATGGTTGTTTTTCACCACCTGTGTGCAACCTAACACACACACAAATTAACTGTATATATGATGATTTCGTGTGCCAGTACAGTACAGTGACAGTACAGTACAGTAGAGGGTACAGTAGAGGGACCGGCACACGGTAACCGGAACCGGAACCGGAACCGGGCCGGTGCGTCCCCCCCCCCCCCCCCCCGGGAACCCCCACACGGATGCACCACTCACTTCACATAGGTGTGATTTTTATTTTCTCATCAAGTGAAATGTTCAAGTGAAATGTTCAAATGTCTAAGTTTGAATTCCAGATTGTGTTATTGTGTTGTGTTGTCCTCAAAATAACCTCAGTGTCCAACTGAGAAATGTGTCGCCTCGTCGACAAAGCTTCAATTAGCTCTCAGCAGCGGTGACCACACACACACACACACACACACACACACACACACACACACACACACACACACACACACACACACACACACACACACACACACACACACACACACACACACACACACACACACACACACACACACACACACACACACACACACACACACACACACACACACACACACACACACACACAGAGGTCTGGGTCAGGGACCCCTCAGCCATGGGGTACTGATGCTCTGGGTCAGGGTCAGGGACCCCTCAGCCATGGGGTACTGATGCTCTGGTCAGGGACCCCTCAGCCATGGGGTACTGATGCTCTGGTCAGGGACCCCTCAGCCATGGGGTACTGATGCTCTGGGTCAGGGTCATGGACCCCTCAGCCATGGGTTACTGAAGCTCTGGGTCAGGGTCAGGGACCCCTCAGCCATGGGGTACTGATGCTCTGGTCAAGGACCCCTCAGCCATGGGTTACTGAAGCTCTGGTCAGGGACCCCTCAGCCATGGGGTACTGATGCTCTGGTCAGGGTCAGGGACCCCTCAGCCATGGGGTACTGATGCTCTGGTCAGGGTCAGGGACCCCTCAGCCATGGGTTACTGATGCTCTGGTCAGGGTCAGGGACCCCTCAGCCATGGGGTACTGATGCTCTGGGTCAGGGACCCCTCAGCCATGGGTTACTGATGCTCTGGTCAAGGACCCCTCAGCCATGGGGTACTGATGCTCTGGTCAGGGACCCCTCAGCCATGGGGTACTGATGCTCTGGGTCAGGGTCAGGGACCCCTCAGCCATGGGTTACTGATGCTCTGGTCAGGGACCCCTCAGCCATGGGGTACTGATGCTCTGGGTCAGGGTCAGGGACCCCTCAGCCATGGGGTACTGATGCTCTGGTCAAGGACCCCTCAGCCATGGGTTACTGATGCTCTGGTCAGGGACCCCTCAGCCATGGGGTACTGATGCTCTGGGTCAGGGACCCCTCAGCCATGGGGTACTGATGCTCTGGGTCAGGGTCAGGGACCCCTCAGCCATGGGGTACTGATGCTCTGGGTCAGGGTCAGGGACCCCTCAGCCATGGGGTACTGATGCTCTGGTCAGGGACCCCTCAGCCATGGGTTACTGATGCTCTGGTCAGGGACCCCTCAGCCATGGGGTACTGATGCTCTGGTCAGGGACCCCTCAGCCATGGGGTACTGATGCTCTGGTCAGGGACCCCTCAGCCATGGGTTACTGATGCTCTGGTCAGGGACCCCTCAGCCATGGGTTACTGATGCTCTGGTCAAGGACCCCTCAGCCATGGGTTACTGAAGCTCTGGTCAGGGACCCCTCAGCCATGGGGTACTGATGCTCTGGGTCAGGGACCCCTCAGCCATGGGTTACTGATGCTCTGGGTCAGGGTCAGGGACCCCTCAGCCATGGGTTACTGATGATCTGGGTCAGGGACCCCTCAGCCATGGGTTACTGATGCTCTGGTCAGGGACCCCTCAGCCATGGGTTACTGATGCTCTGGGTCAGGGTCAGGGACCCCTCAGCCATGGGTTACTGATGCTCTGGTCAGGGACCCCTCAGCCATGGGGTACTGATGCTCTGGGTCAGGGTCAGGGACCCCTCAGCCATGGGTTACTGATGCTCTGGTCAGGGACCCCTCAGCCATGGGTTACTGATGATCTGGGTCAGGGACCCCTCAGCCATGGGGTACTGATGCTCTGGTCAAGGACCCCTCAGCCATGGGGTACTGATGCTCTGGTCAGGGACCCCTCAGCCATGGGTTACTGATGCTCTGGGTCAGGGTCAGGGACCCCTCAGCCATGGGGTACTGATGCTCTGGTCAGGGACCCCTCAGCCATGGGGTACTGATGCTCTGGTCATGGACCCCTCAGCCATGGGGTACTGATGCTCTGGTCAGGGACCCCTCAGCCATGGGTTACTGATGCTCTGGTCAGGGACCCCTCAGCCATGGGGTACTGATGCTCTGGTCAGGGACCCCTCAGCCATGGGTTACTGATGCTCTGGTCAGGGACCCCTCAGCCATGGGTTACTGATGCTCTGGTCATGGACCCCTCAGCCATGGGGTACTGATGCTCTGGTCAGGGACCCCTCAGCCATGGGGTACTGATGATCTGGGTCAGGGACCCCTCAGCCATGGGTTACTGATGCTCTGGTCAGGGACCCCTCAGCCATGGGGTACTGATGCTCTGGTCAGGGACCCCTCAGCCATGGGGTACTGATGCTCTGGTCAGGGACCCCTCAGCCATGGGTTACTGATGATCTGGGTCAGGGACCCCTCTGATGCGAGTTATGATAAATAAACATCAATACCTTCCTACCACCACAGTTTGGACAGCAAATTTGAACAACACAATTTCATTCAGTTTTAGTCATATTTCAGTCAATCTGAAAGGTTTTAGCTTCAGTCTAGTTTTAGTCGACTAAAGTATCACATGATTTTAGTCGACAAGAATGTATTTTGGCGGGCCTCGATGGCATCGTAATGAGTGTATTTTGGCGGGCCTCGATGGCATCATAATGAGTGTACACTTGGTTTGTTTGCGTGCTGAAAATGGCAGATCTACAAGATCACAACGCGTTGCAGAGTGACGCGTTGAGCTTGTAGATCTGCTATTTTCAGAGCGCAACAGCTAGTGCAACCAGACATAAAATTACTTGTCTTTTAGTTATAATAATAATAATAATAGTTTATTATTATTATGTTATTATGCTATTTTTGAGTGGTGCAACCACTCCCTTACGGACTTGGGTGCCTGGCTGGCTGGCTGGGTAGGTATGAGCATAAAAACAGCATGGTTGTTTTTCACCACCTGTGTGCAACCTAACACACACACAAATTAACTGTATATATGATGATTTCGGGTGTGCCAGTACAGTACAGTGACAGTACAGTACAGTAGAGGGTACAGTAGAGGGACCGGCACACGGTAACCGGAACCGGAACCGGAACCGGGCCGGTGCGTCCCCCCCCCCCCCCCCCCCCCGGGAACCCCCACACGGATGCACCACTCACTTCACATAGGTGTGATTTTTATTTTCTCATCAAGTGAAATGTTCAAGTGAAATGTTCAAATGTCTAAGTTTGAATTCCAGATTGTGTTATTGTGTTGTGTTGTCCTTGGACTCAAAATAACCTCAGTGTCCAACTGAGAAATGTGTCGCCTCGTCGACAAAGCTTCAATTAGCTCTCAGCAGCGGTGACCACACACACACACACACACACACACACACACACACACACACACACACACACACACACACACACACACACACACACACACACACACACACACACACACACACACACACACACACACACACACACACACACACACACACACACACACACACACACACACACACACACACACACACACACACACACACACAGAGGGAGGAGTTCCGGGGGGGGGGGGATCCCCAGATAAGTAAGTGTGTGTGTGTGTGTGTGTGTGTGTGTGTGTGTGTGTGTGTGTGTGTGTGTGTGTGTGTGTGTGTGTGTGTGTGTGTGTGTGTGTGTGTGTGTGTGTGTGTGTGTGTGTGTGTGTGTGTGCGCGCGCGCGTGCGTGCTTGCGTGCGTGCGTGCGAGATTATTTCATTGTTTTGTTCCACTATTGCGTTGGCAATGTGTGACCAAGGATGTCTCAGGAGAGCCTGGCACAATGGGGGTATAACTAGTCTGTGTAGATGGATGGGTTATACTGGAGGCCGAGGTCTGAGACCTTGAGCCCTGGGGTTGAGAACTATGACCAGGACTATAAGGAACTATGACCAGGACTATAAGGGACTATGACCAGGACTATAAGGGACTATGACCAGGACTATAAGGGACTATGACCAGGACTATGACCAGGACTATAAGGGACTATGACCAGGACTATGACCAGGACTATAAGGGACTATGACCAGGACTATGACCAGGACTATAAGGGACTATGACCAGGACTATAAGGGACTATGACCAGGACTATAAGGGACTATGACCAGGACTATAAGGGACTATGACCAGGACTATGACCAGGACTATGACCAGGACTATAAGGGACTATGACCAGGACTATAAGGGACTATGACCAGGACTATAAGGAACTATGACCAGGACTATAAGGGACTATGACCAGGACTATACGGGACTATGACCAGGACTATACGGGACTATGACCAGGACTATAAGGGACTATGACCAGGACTATAAGGGACTATGACCAGGACTATAAGGAACTATGACCAGGACTATAAGGAACTATGACCAGGACTATGACCAGGACTATAAGGGACTATGACCAGGACTATAAGGGACTATGACCAGGACTATAAGGGACTATGACCAGGACTATAAGGGACTATGACCAGGACTATGACCAGGACTATAAGGAACTCTGACCAGGACTATAAGGGACTATGACCAGGACTATAAGGGACTATGACCAGGACTATAAGGGACTATGACCAGGACTATGACCAGGACTATAAGGAACTATGATCAGGACTATAAGGGACTATGACCAGGACTATAAGGGACTATGACCAGGACTATGACCAGGACTATGACCAGGACTATAAGAGACTATGACCAGGACTATAAGAGACTATGACCAGGACTATAAGGGACTATGACCAGGACTATAAGGGACTATGACCAGGACTATAAGGGACTATGACCAGGACTATAAGGAACTATGACCAGGACTATAAGGAACTATGACCAGGACTATGACCAGGACTATAAGGGACTATGACCAGGACTATAAGGGACTATGACCAGGACTATAAGGGACTATGACCAGGACTATAAGGGACTATGACCAGGACTATGACCGGGACTATAAGGGACTATGACCAGGACTATAAGGGACTATGACCAGGACTATGACCAGGACTATAAGGGACTATGACCAGGACTATAAGGGACTAAATGACCAGTTCACTGACACAGCGAACGAGTCAGCCTTACCTGACAGAGCTTAATGACGTATCTGTGTGATGTCATCAATCATGACATTAACAAAATCACACCCACCGACACCCACACACACACACACACACACACACACACACACACAGGGGGAGGGGGCGGGCCCACATGACGATTATAAAAACATTTCGTCTCTGACACACACACACACAGCAAACTTAAATAGCCGAATTTTTTTAAATAAATCAGTGCAGCTGGTTCTTTCTCCACCTCCTTCGCTGTGGTGTGTAAACTTTACACGGACAACAATGATGATGGTGATGATGATGGCAGCCAATGTTTCTCTTTCAAATCAAAACGGCCCAAAGGAATTAACTGCTTTATAATCCGCAGTACAGCGGTGTCGCTGCGCCCCCCCCCCCCCCCCCCCCCCCCCCAAATAAAAAAATTAAAACAAATTCTACAAGCTATAAGCTTCTAAAGCTTGTAGACCTGTTATTTTGGGGGCTAGTATAATGACCCCCCCCCCCCCCCCCCCCCGGGTTAGCACGCAGACAGATGTAGCAACGCAGCTAACTAAAGTTAGCACGCTAGCTCTCCTTCCTTCCCTGCCAGGCGAGGAGGAGGAGGAGGACAACAAACAATACAAAACAAAACAAAACAATGGAGTTGTTTCATGTTGAATAAAGTCACGATATGAATGATGTTTGGTGTGTTTTTATAATGTTATTACCGTGTTCGTCCTGGCTGTCCTGCAGCAGGCTCTTGGACAGGGAGGTGGGGAGGAAGCATCCCAGCACCACAACACACACCAACACCAGCATCTTCTTTAGCTTTGCTTTGGTTGCAGAATGTTGTTGTTCTTGTTGTTATTCCTTCTCCTGTCAAACAAGGCTTTGTAGGAAGAAAAAGTACCAGCAAAAAAAGATATATCCCCCCTTTTTTTCCGCCTCCACCTCCTCCTGCTTTAGCAACAACTACACAAACAATTCCATCTTCTTTCTTATAGGTTTGGTTTGGTTGCAGATGTGTGTGATTTGTTTCTTAGTATTATTATTCCTTCTCCTACTTTCTTCTTCTTTCAAACAAGGCTTTGTTTAGAAAAAAAAGTAGCCGAAAAAAAAAACAAAAAAAAAACATAAAAAAATATAGGCTATATATATCCCCTTATTTTGCCTCCTCCTCCTTAAAGTCCCGTTGTTGCTGCTGCTTTGCTTGTTCTTTCTTTCTTTCCTTTCCTTGACTTTTCTTTTCTTTTCTGTTCTTCCCCACCACGAACTCTCTCCGTCCTCCGTCAGGAAGCACCAGCCAGGTGGTGGTGGGACTGGGACTCCATTATGTTGTGTTGTGTTCCTCCTCCTCCTCCACCAGCACTCACTGAGGGGGTTTGGTTCGATTTGGGGTTGTCTTTCTGGGGCGGGTGGTGGTGGTGGTGGTGGAGGGTGGAGGGTGGAGGGTTTCTATCTGGCATCAGATCACCCCCACATGGTCACATCCAGCCGGCAGCCGTTTGTTTATGGTGCTTTTTGATCTCGAGTCTGACAGACAGACTGTCCTGTCCTGTCCTGTCTGTCTGTCTGTCTGTCTGTCGTGACAGGAGGGAGGGGAGCCCTTGCATAGTCCCCATGAGGCAGTGAATATGCTTGTTGTAGGCATTTAATTTTGCTTTTTAAATATCTGGAATTTATGATGAATTGAACATGGTGGACCCTATTGTAAACTAGTTATAAGTGTGTAATGCTTTATGGTGTCGTTCACAGTTAACAGTTTTTGTATTGATGAGTTGTGCTTGAAATGTTCTGTAATTATCCAATCTGTTAATACATTCTTCAATCAATCAAGATCATGTATTTTTAGACTTTGGTTAAACAATGGACGCAAATCTCATAATGTTGAAACCGTTTTAGTAGAAGACACTTTTAGGCCACTACAATGAATAGCTAGCATACTTTTTGCCTTGTTTAAATCTCTGCCATTCTAACCCAATACACGCGCGCGCGCACACACACACACACACACACATGCGCGCGCGCGTGCCCTGACACCAACAGGCGGCGGGGCTTTGCTTTGCTGCACAAAGCAACCGTCCCACTGGCGTCTGTGGTGCATGGGCGACACCTACTGGGGAAATCCTAGGTTGACACAAGGGTGCAAGTGGTCTGCGACTTGGTGTTCTCAAACGTTTCCATCAGTCAAGATGAAGAGTCAAATATAAGTCAAATATGAGTCAATGTTCTTAATCTTCCTTTTTCAGAAATGTCTGCCAAATTGAGTAGGCCTACTAATGAAAACCAGACGGAGGTCTTAAAAGCAGACTGGGTGCTAGTGAGAAGGAGCTGCAGGACTTGAAGAAAGAAAGTGAAGGTATATTTTAACAGCAGGATGTTCAGTGAATGCAGTGCAGAAAATGTGTTTATTACTTCAGTTGAGTTCAGACAATAGATACCGTTTGGATCATTTCATGTACTGTATTTGATTCATAAATCCATCCTATAGGCCAGGGGTTCTCAACCTTTTTGGCCGGGGACCCCCGGAAATGCTTTGGCAATGTCTCGGGACCCCCGCCCCGCCCCCTCCCGACCCCCAATATAAATTGACTGCTACAATAACCTTAATAATAGAGACAATACACCATCAATAAATACTGAAACCAGATATAATCATTAGGGAAGGTGTATGCATGTACTATGTGTATTATATGTAAACTCTTCATTTCCACTTTCCAGCCATTCAGTTGCAAAAAGAACCCCCCCCCCCTTTTTTTTTTTCTTTTTTTTTTTAAATAATTTGGGAACCCCCCAAAATAATTTGGCGACCCCCCCCCCCCCCCCCCCCCCCGAGGGGTCGCGACCCGCGGGTTGAGAACCCCTGCTATAGGCTACCCACTAAAATGCATGCCACTTTTATTAACTGTGAGTGTTTGATTAAATTAATTCTAATGCTGTCCTTATTTCAGCCCACCTTGCTATTCTGTCCAGCGAAGTGGAGGAACTGAAAGGACTGAATGCAGGTGTTATACCTTCATGTTTTTGTTTTGTTTGTTTGTTTTTAGATGCATGTGAACAATAGCCATGTAATGTATCCATTTGGCCAATCATACGGTTCACTGTCTGTAGCTCAACAGTCAGTGTGAGGGCTGGTCAGGAGATGTCTATGAACTGCAGCTCAACAGTCAGTGTGAGGGCTGGCCAGGAGATGTCTATGAACTGCAGCTCAACAGTCAGTGTGAGGGCTGGCCAGGAGATGTCTATGAACTGCAGCTCAACAGTCAGTGTGAGGGCTGGCCAGGAGATGTCTATGAACTGCAGCTCAGCAGTCAGTGTGAGGGCTGGGCAGGAGATGTCTATGAACTGCAGCTCAACAGTCAGTGTGAGGGCTGGTCAGGAGATGTCTATGAACTGCAGCTCAGCAGTCAGTTTGAGGGCTGGGCAGGAGATGTCTATGAACTGCAGCTCAGCAGTCAGTGTGAGGGCTGGCCAGGAGATGTCTATGAACTGCAGCTCAACACAGTCAGTGTGAGGGCTGGCCAGGAGATGTCTATGAACTGCAGCTCAACAGTCAGTGTGAGGGCTGGCCAGGAGATGTCTATGAACTGCAGCTCAACAGTCAGTGTGAGGGCTGGCCAGGAGATGTCTATGAACTGCAGCTCTAGCCTGGTTAATAAACCAGACCGAATCAGCCGTTGGCAAAAAAAAGTTGCCTACCAGCGGATTACGGTCTGGCGAGGCTCAGTAGCACGCCTCTTTCCTACAGCAGAGAACAGGTCGGACCAATCGGGACACGGTATGCAATATAGGCGGGCTTTGGTACAGTGACGTTCAATGCTTGAGACCTTTGACTGACAGTAGCTCTGACCAATTGCGTCAAAGAGAAAATGTTCCCCGGGAAATGAAATCCAAGTGGAGCCAGCCCAGACTGATATACCGCGACAGTGTTGTGTGATATTAGTCTGGCTTATTAGCCAGGCTACTGCAGCTCAGCAGTCAGTGTGAGGGCTGGCCAGGAGATGTCTATGAACTGCAGCTCAGCAGTCAGTGTGAGGGCTGGTCAGGAGATGTCTATGAACTGCAGCTCAACAGTCAGTGTGAGGGCTGGCCAGGAGATGTCTATGAACTGCAGCTCAACAGTCAGTGTGAGGGCTGGCCAGGAGATGTCTATGAACTGCAGCTCAACAGTCAGTGTGAGGGCTGGGCAGGAGATGTCTATGAACTGCAGCTCAACAGTCAGTGTGAGGGCTGGTCAGGAGATGTCTATGAACTGCAGCTCAACAGTCAGTGTGAGGGCTGGGCAGGAGATGTCTATGAACTGCAGCTCAACAGTCAGTGTGAGGGCTGGCCAGGAGATGTCTATGAACTGCAGCTCAACAGTCAGTGTGAGGGCTGGTCAGGAGATGTCTATGAACTGCAGCTCAACAGTCAGTGTGAGGGCTGGTCAGGAGATGTCTATGAACTGCAGCTCAACAGTCAGTGTGAGGGCTGGCCAGGAGATGTCTATGAACTGCAGCTCAACAGTCAGTGTGAGGGCTGGGCAGGAGATGTCTATGAACTGCAGCTCAGCAGTCAGTGTGAGGGCTGGCCAGGAGATGTCTATGAACTGCAGCTCAACAGTCAGTGTGAGGGCTGGCCAGGAGATGTCTATGAACTGCAGCTCAACAGTCAGTGTGAGGGCTGGCCAGGAGATGTCTATGAACTGCAGCTCAACAGTCAGTGTGAGGGCTGGCCAGGAGATGTCTATGAACTGCAGCTCAACAGTCAGTGTGAGGGCTGGCCAGGAGATGTCTATGAACTGCAGCTCAGCAGTCAGTGTGAGGGCTGGGCAGGAGATGTCTATGAACTGCAGCTCAACAGTCAGTGTGAGGGCTGGCCAGGAGATGTCTATGAACTGCAGCTCAACAGTCAGTGTGAGGGCTGGCCAGGAGATGTCTATGAACTGCAGCTCAACAGTCAGTGTGAGGGCTGGCCAGGAGATGTCTATGAACTGCAGCTCAACAGTCAGTGTGAGGGCTGGCCAGGAGATGTCTATGAACTGCAGCTCAACAGTCAGTGTGAGGGCTGGGCAGGAGATGTCTATGAACTGCAGCTCAACAGTCAGTGTGAGGGCTGGCCAGGAGATGTCTATGAACTGCAGCTCAACAGTCAGTGTGAGGGCTGGGCAGGAGATGTCTATGAACTGCAGCTCAACAGTCAGTGTGAGGGCTGGGCAGGAGATGTCTATGAACTGCAGCTCAACAGTCAGTGTGAGGGCTGGCCAGGAGATGTCTATGAACTGCAGCTCAACAGTCAGTGTGAGGGCTGGCCAGGAGATGTCTATGAACTGTCTGCAGCTCAACAGTCAGTGTGAGGGCTGGCCAGGAGATGTCTATGAACTGCAGCTCAACAGTCAGTGTGAGGGCTGGCCAGGAGATGTCTATGAACTGCAGCTCAACAGTCAGTGTGAGGGCTGGCCAGGAGATGTCTATGAACTGCAGCTCAACAGTCAGTGTGAGGGCTGGTCAGGAGATGTCTATGAACTGCAGCTCAACAGTCAGTGTGAGGGCTGGCCAGGAGATGTCTATGAACTGCAGCTCAGCAGTCAGTGTGAGGGCTGGCCAGGAGATGTCTATGAACTGCAGCTCAACAGTCAGTGTGAGGGCTGGCCAGGAGATGTCTATGAACTGCAGCTCAACAGTCAGTGTGAGGGCTGGCCAGGAGATGTCTATGAACTGCAGCTCAACAGCCAGTGTGAGGGCTGGCCAGGAGATGTCTATGAACTGCAGCTCAACAGTCAGTGTGAGGGCTGGCCAGGAGATGTCTATGAACTGCAGCTCAACAGTCAGTGTGAGGGCTGGCCAGGAGATGTCTATGAACTGCAGCTCAGCAGTCAGTGTGAGGGCTGGGCAGGAGATGTCTATGAACTGCAGCTCAACAGTCAGTGTGAGGGCTGGCCAGGAGATGTCTATGAACTGCAGCTCAACAGTCAGTGTGAGGGCTGGCCAGGAGATGTCTATGAACTGCAGCTCAACAGTCAGTGTGAGGGCTGGCCAGGAGATGTCTATGAACTGCAGCTCAACAGTCAGTGTGAGGGCTGGCCAGGAGATGTCTATGAACTGCAGCTCAACAGTCAGTGTGAGGGCTGGCCAGGAGATGTCTATGAACTGCAGCTCAGCAGTCAGTGTGAGGGCTGGGCAGGAGATGTCTATGAACTGCAGCTCAACAGTCAGTGTGAGGGCTGGCCAGGAGATGTCTATGAACTGCAGCTCAACAGTCAGTGTGAGGGCTGGCCAGGAGATGTCTATGAACTGCAGCTCAACAGTCAGTGTGAGGGCTGGCCAGGAGATGTCTATGAACTGCAGCTCAACAGTCAGTGTGAGGGCTGGCCAGGAGATGTCTATGAACTGCAGCTCAACAGTCAGTGTGAGGGCTGGCCAGGAGATGTCTATGAACTGCAGCTCAGCAGTCAGTGTGAGGGCTGGGCAGGAGATGTCTATGAACTGCAGCTCAACAGTCAGTGTGAGGGCTGGCCAGGAGATGTCTATGAACTGCAGCTCAACAGTCAGTGTGAGGGCTGGCCAGGAGATGTCTATGAACTGCAGCTCAACAGTCAGTGTGAGGGCTGGCCAGGAGATGTCTATGAACTGCAGCTCAACAGTCAGTGTGAGGGCTGGCCAGGAGATGTCTATGAACTGCAGCTCAACAGTCAGTGTGAGGGCTGGGCAGGAGATGTCTATGAACTGCAGCTCAACAGTCAGTGTGAGGGCTGGCCAGGAGATGTCTATGAACTGCAGCTCAACAGTCAGTGTGAGGGCTGGGCAGGAGATGTCTATGAACTGCAGCTCAACAGTCAGTGTGAGGGCTGGGCAGGAGATGTCTATGAACTGCAGCTCAACAGTCAGTGTGAGGGCTGGCCAGGAGATGTCTATGAACTGCAGCTCAACAGTCAGTGTGAGGGCTGGCCAGGAGATGTCTATGAACTGTCTGCAGCTCAACAGTCAGTGTGAGGGCTGGCCAGGAGATGTCTATGAACTGCAGCTCAACAGTCAGTGTGAGGGCTGGCCAGGAGATGTCTATGAACTGCAGCTCAACAGTCAGTGTGAGGGCTGGCCAGGAGATGTCTATGAACTGCAGCTCAACAGTCAGTGTGAGGGCTGGTCAGGAGATGTCTATGAACTGCAGCTCAACAGTCAGTGTGAGGGCTGGCCAGGAGATGTCTATGAACTGCAGCTCAGCAGTCAGTGTGAGGGCTGGCCAGGAGATGTCTATGAACTGCAGCTCAACAGTCAGTGTGAGGGCTGGCCAGGAGATGTCTATGAACTGCAGCTCAACAGTCAGTGTGAGGGCTGGCCAGGAGATGTCTATGAACTGCAGCTCAACAGCCAGTGTGAGGGCTGGCCAGGAGATGTCTATGAACTGCAGCTCAACAGTCAGTGTGAGGGCTGGCCAGGAGATGTCTATGAACTGCAGCTCAACAGTCAGTGTGAGGGCTGGTCAGGAGATGTCTATGAACTGCAGCTCAACAGTAAGTGTGAGGGCTGGCCAGGAGATGTCTATGAACTGCAGCTCAACAGTCAGTGTGAGGGCTGGCCAGGAGATGTCTATGAACTGCAGCTCAACAGTCAGTGTGAGGGCTGGCCAGGAGATGTCTATGAACTGCAGCTCAACAGTCAGTGTGAGAGCTGGCCAGGAGATGTCTATGAACTGCAGCTCAACAGTCAGTGTGAGGGCTGGCCAGGAGATGTCTATGAACTGCAGCTCAACAGTCAGTGTGAGGGCTGGCCAGGAGATGTCTATGAACTGCAGCTCAACAGTCAGTGTGAGGGCTGGCCAGGAGATGTCTATGAACTGCAGCTCAACAGTCAGTGTGAGGGCTGGCCAGGAGATGTCTATGAACTGTCTGCAGCTCAACAGTCAGTGTGAGGGCTGGCCAGGAGATGTCTATGAACTGCAGCTCAACAGTCAGTGTGAGGGCTGGGCAGGAGATGTCTATGAACTGCAGCTCAACAGTCAGTGTGAGGGCTGGCCAGGAGATGTCTATGAACTGCAGCTCAACAGTCAGTGTGAGGGCTGGCCAGGAGATGTCTATGAACTGCAGCTCAACAGTCAGTGTGAGGGCTGGCCAGGAGATGTCTATGAACTGCAGCTCAACACAGTCAGTGTGAGGGCTGGCCAGGAGATGTCTATGAACTGCAGCTCAACAGTCAGTGTGAGGGCTGGCCAGGAGATGTCTATGAACTGCAGCTCAACAGTCAGTGTGAGGGCTGGTCAGGAGATGTCTATGAACTGCAGCTCAACAGTCAGTGTGAGGGCTGGCCAGGAGATGTCTATGAACTGCAGCTCAACAGTCAGTGTGAGGGCTGGCCAGGAGATGTCTATGAACTGCAGCTCAACAGTCAGTGTGAGGGCTGGCCAGGAGATGTCTATTAACTGCAGCTCAACAGTCAGTGTGAGGGCTGGCCAGGAGATGTCTATGAACTGCAGCTCAACAGTCAGTGTGAGGGCTGGCCAGGAGATGTCTATGAACTGCAGCTCAGCAGTCAGTGTGAGGGCTGGCCAGGAGATGTCTATGAACTGCAGCTCAACAGTCAGTGTGAGGGCTGGGCAGGAGATGTCTATGAACTGCAGCTCAACAGTCAGTGTGAGGGCTGGCCAGGAGATGTCTATGAACTGCAGCTCAACAGTCAGTGTGAGGGCTGGGCAGGAGATGTCTATGAACTGCAGCTCAACAGTCAGTGTGAGGGCTGGCCAGGAGATGTCTATGAACTGCAGCTCAACAGTCAGTGTGAGGGCTGGCCAGGAGATGTCTATGAACTGCAGCTCAACAGTCAGTGTGAGGGCTGGCCAGGAGATGTCTATGAACTGCAGCTCAACAGTCAGTGTGAGGGCTGGCCAGGAGATGTCTATGAACTGCAGCTCAACAGTCAGTGTGAGGGCTGGCCAGGAGATGTCTATGAACTGCAGCTCAACAGTCAGTGTGAGGGCTGGCCAGGAGATGTCTATGAACTGCAGCTCAACAGTCAGTGTGAGGGCTGGCCAGGAGATGTCTATGAACTGCAGCTCAACAGTCAGTGTGAGGGCTGGCCAGGAGATGTCTATGAACTGCAGCTCAACAGTCAGTGTGAGGGCTGGCCAGGAGATGTCTATGAACTGCAGCTCAACAGTCAGTGTGAGGGCTGGCCAGGAGATGTCTATGAACTGCAGCTCAACAGTCAGTGTGAGGGCTGGCCAGGAGATGTCTATGAACTGCAGCTCAACAGTCAGTGTGAGGGCTGGCCAGGAGATGTCTATGAACTGCAGCTCAACAGTCAGTGTGAGGGCTGGGCAGGAGATGTCTATGAACTGCAGCTCAACAGTCAGTGTGAGGGCTGGCCAGGAGATGTCTATGAACTGCATTTAAAAGGTTTGAAGGCCATTGTTTATAATAATCTAAATTTAAAACTGAACATTAATGCTGTTAAAGAAACAGTATGTTCCCCATGCAGATATGCAAACAACACAATTATCAGCAACAAGGGACTAAATTAAGGGACTAAATTAGTTTCACTCCTATTCCACCAAAATGTGGAACGCCCTACCAACAGTCATTAAGACATGCGAATCCCTTGACTCCTTCAAAACCGCTCTCAAAGGGCACCTACGGACGGCTGCAATTCGAAACTGCCCCCCGTAAAATCTGAATCCCCCCCCACCCCTTTTTCCCCTCACTGTATATGTTTCTTTTCCCTTTTTACCTCCTTTATGATGAATTCCTGTTCTGTTCTTTGACTATATAGAAGTGTTTATTTGTACGTCTCTAAATGTTTTGATGAATTGAACAAGGTGGACCCTCTTGTAAACAAGTGCAATGCTTAATTGGGTCGTCCACTCACAGTTAACAGTCTTTGTATTGAGTTTGTGCTTGAAATGTACTGTAATTCTGCAAACTGTTAATAAATATTTCAATCAATCAATCAAAGTGAATTTAAAATCATTGTCCATTTAAAAAGGTGAATGAAAGCACCAAGTGAGTTTCCTTTAAAGGTAAATGAACGTCTTTATAGCAACTGGATTGGACGGTATCCTTTATAGCAACTGGATTGGACGGTATCTTTTATAGCAACTGGATTGGACGGTATCCTTTATAGCAACTGGATTGGATGGTATCTTTTATAGCAACTGGATTGGACGGTATCCTTTATAGCAACTGGATTGGATGGTATCTTTTATAGCAACTGGATTGGACGGTATCCTTTATAGCAACTGGATTGGACGGTATCCGGAGAACTCGCCAATTTACCAACTGGCATTTAGTGCATTTTAGTTTTACTTCAACTTTAATTGAGTGAGAGAGACAGAGAGAGAGAGAGAGAGAGACAGAGAGAGAGAGACAGAGAGAGAGAGAGAGAGAGAGAGGAGAGAGAGAGAGAGAGACAGAGAGAGAGAGAGAGAGAGAGGATAGTGAGAGAGACAGAGAGAGAGAGAGGATAGTGAGAGAGACAGAGAGAGAGAGGGAGAGAGAGAGAGAGAGAGCAGACATAGACAGAGAGAGAGAGGATAGTGAGAGAGACAGAGAGAGAGAGAGAGAGAGAGAGGATAGTGAGAGAGACAGAGAGAGAGAGACAGAGACAGAGAGAGAGAGGATAGTGAGAGAGACAGAGAGAGAGAGAGGATAGTGAGAGAGACAGAGAGAGAGAGAGAGACAGACATAGACAGGGAGAGAGAGAGGATAGTGAGAGAGACAGAGAGAGAGAGAGAGAGGATAGTGAGAGAGACAGAGAGAGAGAGACAGAGACAGAGAGAGAGAGGATAGTGAGAGAGACAGAGAGAGAGAGAGAGAGAGACAGAGACAGAGAGAGAGAGGATAGTGAGAGAGACAGAGAGAGAGACAGAGAGAGAGAGGATAGTGAGAGAGACAGAGAGAGAGAGAGACAGAGAGAGAGAGAGAGAGAGAGAGAGAGGATAGTGAGAGAGACAGAGAGAGAGAGAGAGAGAGAGAGAGACAGAGAGAGAGAGAGAGAGAGAGAGAGAGAAAGAGAGAGAGAGAGACAGAGAGAGAGAGAGACAGAGAGGCAGATACAGAGAGAGACAATAACTGATTACTTGAATAGCATAACCAAACCTCAATTATCTAAAAACTCATATACTTTAACAAAGTCACACTTTACCCTCAACACTGTCTGGTAGAAACCTTACTGTCCATCAGGAGTAACATTTATCAACTAGAGATATTAAGAACCTACTTAAGAATAATGTTGACAAAGTCAATGAATATCATTTTAGATATGCTTTTAATGTAGGTATAGCAGGTGCTTATCCATTGAATAATCAATCCAATAAAATAAATAATTACAAAAAAATGATCAACTGCAGTATGGTTAAAAAACGAATCCAAACAAAAAACATTAAAAGGTCAATGAAAAACATGTTGACGAAGTCAATTAGCATAATTTTAGATGTGCTTTTATTGTAGGTATATATAGGTATATACATAGGTACATAGGTATATGTAGCAGGTGCTTATCCCTTGAATATATAGCAAGAATCAACCCAAATTAAAATTATAAAAGAAACAAGGAATTTAAAAACAAAAATTGCCAAAAAGCTATTGCCAAAATGTGGCGCAAGTCTTTGAATATATTTTTCAGAGCGAATGTTTTTAACTTGAATCTTTGCTTCTGGGAGGGGGGGAGGGTCCCTGGAACAACATATTTTCAGATGGGGGTCGGCGGCCAAATACATAGATTTTTGGGGACCTTGACATGAAAAGGGTTGAGCACCACTGACATAGAAACATGAGGATTTAGATTAGAAGCCATCTTTGTAGAATCGTCCTCAGGTCTAAATGTTGCATCCTTACTTTGCCACGGTTTGTCTGCCCCAACATTCTATAGGCTGGTCCAATTGTTTCAATGCACGTTAACTCTGGCTCAGCCAATAACATACTGAGTACACTCTGGCTCAACCAATAACATACTGAGTACACTCTGGCTCAACCAATAGCATACTGAGTACACTCTGGCTCAACCAATAACATACTTTAAATCACTCCAACTCCCAGATGATTGATTGAACTCATGCGTGATTTCACAACCTGCAACATTCAGAAGGCTAACCCATCTGAAGGCCCTACCGTGGCTCTATCTGAAGGCCCTACCGTGGCTCTATCTGAAGGCCCTACCGTGGCTCTATCTGAAGGCCCTACCGTGGCTCTATCTGAAGGCCCTACCGTGGCTCTATCTGAAGGCCCTACCGTGGCTCTATCTGAAGGCCCTACCGTGGGTCTATCTGAAGGCCCTACCGTGGGTCTATCTGAAGGCCCTACCGTGGGTCTATCTGAAGGCCCTACCGTGGCTCTATCTGAAGGCCCTACCGTGGGTCTATCTGAAGGCCCTACCGTGTCTCTATCTGAAGGCCCTACCGTGGGTCTATCTGAAGGCCCTACCGTGGGTCTATCGGCCCTACCGTGGGTCTATCTGAAGGCCCTACCGTGGCTCTATCTGAAGGCCCTACCGTGGCTCTATCTGAAGGCCCTACCGTGGCTCTATCTGAAGGCCCTACCGTGGCTCTATCTGAAGGCCCTACCGTGGCTCTATCTGAAGGCCCTACCGTGGCTCTATCTGAAGGCCCTACCGTGGGTCTATCTGAAGGCCCTACCGTGGCTCTATCTGAAGGCCCTACCGTGGCTCTATCTGAAGGCCCTACCGTGGCTCTATCTGAAGGCCCTACCGTGGCTCTATCTGAAGGCCCTACCGTGGCTCTATCTGAAGGCCCTACCGTGGCTCTATCTGAAGGCCCTACCGTGGCTCTATCTGAAGGCCCTACCGTGGCTCTATCTGAAGGCCCTACCGTGGGTCTATCTGAAGGCCCTACCGTGGCTCTATCTGAAGGCCCTACCGTGGCTCTATCTGAAGGCCCTACCGTGGCTCTATCTGAAGGCCCTACCGTGGCTCTATCTGAAGGCCCTACCGTGGCTCTATCTGAAGGCCCTACCGTGGCTCTATCTGAAGGCCCTACCGTGGCTCTATCTGAAGGCCCTACCGTGGCTCTATCTGAAGGCCCTACCGTGGCTCTATCTGAAGGCCCTACCGTGGCTCTATCTGAAGGCCCTACCGTGGGTCTATCTGAAGGCCCTACCGTGGCTCTATCTGAAGGCCCTACCGTGGCTCTATCTGAAGGCCCTACCGTGGCTCTATCTGAAGGCCCCATTCCCACCACTTGCTTGTATTCGTTCAGCCGATTCTTTCTCCTTCTTCTCTTTATGCTCTTTTATCTGCTAGTTCCTTGATAACCTGTAATAAAAACACACATTAGACGACACCATAAGATATAAAAACACCTGCTACACTTAAGGCACAAACTTCTGATCAATTCCTGGTGATCCATATCTTGGGGTCGGACCAGACGTCATGCAAAGCACAGTATTTACGTTTAAAAAGTGAGTGGTGCAACTCTGTGTGGGTGTGGGGGTGTGGGGGGGGGGGGGGGGGGGGACGCAACGCACCCAGGGTGCCGGCCCGATTCCGGCGAGAAACGGTTGAGAAATGACAGAGTTACCGTGTGGGGGTCCCTCTACTGTACCCTCTACTGTGCTGTACTGTCACTGTACTGTACTGGGACACCCGCAATCACCATATATACAGTTAATATGTGCGTTTGTGTGTGTGTTAGGTTGCGCACAGGTGGTGAAAAACAACCATGCTGTTTTCGTGCTCAGACGCACCCAGCCAGACACCCACCCACCCAGCCACACACACACATAGCTCCGTAAGGGAGTGGTTGCACCACTCAAAAAATGAAGAATAGGGGTATATATATATATATATATATATATATTAGCTTATACGTATGATTCATGATGACTATTTTTAAGTGGTGAGTCTAAAGCCTGCATATTCTTCTAGCTGCGGCCGGCGCTACACAACCACTTCCTTAATGACTATGTGTGTGGCTGGCTGGGTGGGTGGCTGGGTGCGTCTGAGCACGAAAACAGCATGGTTGTTTTTCACCACCTGTGCGCAACCTAACACACACACAAACACATGCACATATTAACTGTATATATGGTGATTTCGGGTGTGCCAGTACAGTACAGTGACAGTACAGCCACCCATTCCATAAAGCCACCATGCTGCCTCTGAGCTGACACCAATGACACAAACAGTAGAGCAAGTAGTGAAAGTAATTACATACTACATACTACAAAGTTGTCTACAAAAGATTTGAATCAAGAAATCAATTAGGCCTTTTTTGTCAATCTTAACTCTATCTGGTTCCTTTAAAAAAAATCACACCTGTGTGAAGTGAGGTGCGTTCTTTATTTCTTTAAAAAATGCTTCCCACCCTATCAGAATTGATAAATGGTACTGATATTTTGTGATATTTTGTGGTATTTTTTATATAAATACCCCTGTCCCCTCTAGAACCAGCCCTGGTGGAGGTGAGGAGACTGCAGGGAGACCCCTGTCCCCTCTAGAACCAGCCCTGGTGGAGGTGAGGAGACTGCAGGGAGACCCCTGTCCCCTCTAGAACCAGCCCTGGTGGAGGTGGGGACACTGCAGGGAGACCCCTGTCCCCTCTAGAACCAGCCCTGGTGGAGGTGGAGAGACTGGGAGACCGCTGTCCCCTCTAGAACCAGCCCTGGTGGAGGTGGGGAGACTGGGAGACCCCTGTCCCCTCTAGAACCAGCCCTGGTGGAGGTGGGGAGACTGGGACCCCTGTCCCCTCTAGAACTAGCCCTGGTGGAGGTGGGGAGACTGTAGGGAGACCCCGGTCCCCTCTAGAACCAGCCCTGGTGGAGGTGGGGAGACTGTAGGGAGACCCCTGTCCCCTCTAGAACCAGCCCTGGTGGAGGTGGGGACACTGCAGGGAGACCCCTGTCCCCTCTAGAACCAGCCCTGGTGGAGGTGGGGAGACTGTAGGGAGACCCCTGTCCCCTCTAGAACCAGCCCTGGTGGAGGTGGGGAGACTGGGAGACCCCTGTCCCCTCTAGGACCAGCCCTGGTGGAGGTGGAGAGACTGGGAGACCCCTGTCCCCTCTAGAACCAGCCCTGGTGGAGGTGGGGAGACTGTAGGGGAGACCCCTGTCCCCTCTAGGACCAGCCCTGGTGGAGGTGGAGAGACTGGGAGACCCCTGTCCCCTCTAGAACCAGCCCTGGTGGAGGTGGGGAGACTGTAGGGAGACCCCTGTCCCCTCTAGAACCAGCCCTGGTGGAGGTGGGGAGACTGGGAGACCCCTGTCCCCTCTAGAACCAGCCCTGGTGGAGTTGGGGAGACAGGGAGACCTCTATAGATAGATAGAATACTTTATTGGCAGTTTAAGAAAATTACAGAAAATGACATCATTTTAAAAAACGCCAAATGGACTTAGACACAAAAAAGCCTTCGCTTGTTTCCATTGTGGTCCACTTTGAAACATGAAACTATACACAAACATACTGTACAAACAAAACAACCATGGAACATATATTAAATAATCCTTATATATAAGGCTGGGAGCTATATACATAGGACAAGAGGTACCCTGAGAGAATAGTCCAGAGCATGGGAGATGGGCTATCCAGGGTCGGAAGCTAACTATGACCAGTTAGTGTGTAGATGGAGCCATGATTTCAGGTCTTTCCTAAATCTTGCAATAGAATTTAGGGATTTCAGGGCTGGAGGGAGTGCATTCCACAGAGTAGTGGCTGCGTAGTAAAAAGCATTTTTTCCCTTGAGTGTCCTGAAACTGGGGGGAACTAGATCATATGGACTTCCTCTGGTTGAGTACCTGTGAGCATCCCTCACTCTGGGCAGGTAGCCCAGCAGGTACTTAGGAACAGAGGCATCTAGGATCTTGAAGACCAGACACAATGAGAGCTGAGATACTCTCTCCTCCACTCTTAGCCATCCCAGGCTACTAAAGTGGGCAGAGGTAAGATGAGACCTGGGGTTCAATTTTAGTAGTAACCTCACAAGCTTGTTTTGGGAGGTCTGCAGCTTTGTTTTCAATAGCTTGGAGATACCTCTGTACCATGAAGTACAAGCATAGTCAAAGTGGCACTGGATGAGGGCACCGGCCAAGATCCTCATAGCACTGCTGTTGACATAAGGGGATATCCTGCCCAAGAAACGAGTTCTCTGGTTGACCTTTGAGATCACTTTCATTGCCATTTTTTCACCCGTGAGTTTGTTATCTAGTATACAACCCAAGTAAGTGACCTCTTCCCTATTTGTGACCACACTGTCACCCACTCTAACTGTGAAGCCCGGGGACTTGTTGAGGTTATGACTTGAACCAAACAGAATAGACTCAGTTTTCCCAAGGTGCATTTGTTGTCGGAGAGCCAAAGACAGATGCTACCGAGCTCTGTGCTGAGTACTCTCTCGACCTGCGACTTATCTTTGTCCGAGACCAGGAGAGCTGAGTCGTCTGCGAACAAGAACAGATTGCATTTACATGCCGAGTTCATGTCGTTTACATAAATTAGAAACAGTAGAGGCCCTAGGATGCTCCCTTGGGGGACCCCACACTCTACTGGGAGGGAAGTAGACAGGGTACCATTCACATCGACCACCTGTTTCCTTCCCTCAAGGTAAGATCTCACCCAGTTTAACGATGGGCCATCAAAACCGATTGCCTTCAGCTTGTTTAGCAGTATGGAGTGGTTCACAGTGTCAAAAGCCTTTTGAAGGTCCAGCATGACCATGCCGCAGTACTTGCCTGAGTCAACCTCACGTCTGATGCTATCAGTCAAGTATAACAGACATGTATCAGTGGAGTGAGATTTTCTGAAGCCTGACTGGAATTAAAAAAGAAGCTTGTTATTAAGCAGATATGAATTTATCTGTTCATATACTAGTCTCTCTATGACCTTTGAGATGGAACAAAGGATGGACACAGGGCGGTAGTTCCCAGGGTCCAACTTGCTACCCTTTTTATAGAGAGGAACTACTCTTGCAAGTTTGAATTCCTGTGGGACATGGCCCTGTCTGATGGACAGGTTTGTAATGTGAGCCACAACGGGGGCAATAGAAACCGCTGCATCTCTGAGGAACCTAGTGGGGATACCATCATGGCCAGTAGCCTTAGTTGGCTGTAAGGCGCTGAGTTTTAGTAACACGTCCTCTGTTGATACGGACGAGATTTTGAAGCTGTCCTGAACAGCACCAAGACTTTTGTAAAAAGATCTTATATGCTGCTCTCCATAAAGGCCTGAATGGGAGGGCAACTTGTCCACCAGTGTGGAAGCTATGGTTGTGAAGAAACCATTTAGGCAGTTAGCACGTTCAGCTTATCAGAGATGAGCGAGCCATTTATTTTAATGTTGAGATTCGTGATTTTTGTTTTGAGCCTGTTGTTACAGCCCAGTTCCTTAAGGGACTTCCAAAGTTTTTGGGGCTTTTTCTTGTTTTCTTCAATTTTCTCATTGAAGTAGGTTTGTTTGGCTGTCTTGATCATACCATTGACCTTGTTACGCAATTGTTTGCAATTGTCGAACAGCTGCTCATCTCTGTTTTTTCGGAACTTGGCATAACTCTCATTTCTTATTTTCATGGCCATTAGGATGTCGGCATTCATCCATGGTTGAGTTCTCGCTTTCGCCCTAATGACTTTCATGGGAGCCAGGCTGTCAACCACTGATAGAAAGGCAGATTTAAAACGAGACCAGGCCTCTTCTGTAGATGTACAGTTAAGGACGTTTGACCAGTCCAGATTCTCCAGAGCTGTATTTAATGCTTCACAGGTGTAGTTTTTTAATGATCTGAATCTGATTGTGTTATGACAATTGACTGCAGATTTGTGAAGTTTGCGAGTACAATAAATGATATCATGATCACTTATACTGCACTGTATGACACCGCTTCTGGAGATCTTGGTCAGGTCATTTGTCAAGATGAGGTCTAAGATGGTTTGAGAGTCAGGGCATACCCTTGTATATTGAGAAATCAACTGAACCAGGTTATGCAGGCTACAGTAATTTCGGAAGGACTTATAGATTGCTGTGTCTTTTACCAAAATATTGGTGTTGACGTCGCCAATCAAGATTGCCCCCGAACATCCTATGTCAGTTGATACATCATCTAACAGGTTGTAAAAGGTAGATTGGGAGGGAGGTCTATACAGAGCCCCAATCAAGAAGGGTTTTGTTTTGGGGAGGTTGATATCAAGCCAAACTGCTTCAATGTCCTTGTTGTCCATCTCGGACCGGACGTTGAAGCTGATATCAGCTCTGACATAGACACAGACTCCTCCTCCATTGCGATCACTGTCCTTTCTGATGACTGTATAGTTTTCTATCTCTATCTCGGTGTCCTTGATGGAATCATCAAGTCTAGTTTCAGAAAAGGAAATGATACCAACTCTGCCATTGTCAAACATGTCTCTGACTTGATCAATGTATAGTACGAGACTACGTATGTTCAAATGAACAATATGTAACCCTCTAGCCGAAAAAATGTCCACAATGTCCTCAATAGTGTTCGTACTGTTCAGATTGTCCTCCAAAGGCATGCATGAATGTGTGGGGGCGGGGAAGGGTGTTGAGGGGAGGGTAGGGGACACAGGACGAGACACAGGACCAGGATTTTGTTCGATATTGCCAGATAAAATTAGCAAAAGAATGATTAAGCATCGTTTTCTGTTGTGTGCAACTACACGGTCTTTGTTGTCATGAGATGACCCCAGCTTGGTATTTATTTGACACTGAAAACAATCCTGTAGTATCATAAGAGCTGGTAGGTGTGCATAGTAGGCAAGATTATAACTCATAGAGTTAGCAACAGACACCAAAAGAAAGCTGAAAGGATTCTGAGTGGAACATGTTCTTTTGCAAGTTGCACTCACCCCAGGTGACAGCTCCAGTTTGTAGTTTGGTGTGGGGTAGGAGACCCCGCATCCTGGGAAGTTAAAAAGATAAGAACTAGTAAAGGAATAAAAGTTTGTGGTAAAAAGGATAGGGGGGGCATCCTTGCCTCCCGACGTGTGGCTAGTTACCTGGCTAAAAACGAGCCAACCTAGCCACATAAGCTGACGGACCGATGGGAGCAGAGTGCTAGCCTCGTGGCTAAAGACGAGCCAAAACTAGCCTCTGCAACTGGCCGGGAAAAAAAGAATGAAGGCTCCGATGAGATGCTGGCGAGGGATCGGAGTCTGGCAGAGGACACGGCCCCGCAGGCGCTCGCTCAGTCTGTAGCTCAAGGCTCGCTCCAATCACAGCTCCAGGCTCGCTCCAGCCGCAGCTCCCGCCCGGCTTGCTCCAACCGCAGCTCCCGGTACAGCGCCGCTAATGCCGCTGACGGGCTGTCGCCCCGGCCCGGAGATGTCGGGGGATCCGTCCGGATCCGCTGACCGATGGCTGAAGAACGTCAGAATGCTCGACGCTAGTCCGAAGCGCCAGCGACAGATACTCAAACGAGCAGGTTAGCCAACCGGCTAATGGAACTTGACAAGCCTACCTAGGCTGATGACAGCTACGAGGAGATCCGAGGAAACGATCCGCTGTCGCTTTACACTTCAGTTCACCACTCAGGTAGGAAAAACGCTGGCTCACAAATCTATTGTTGTAGATTGTGCAAAAAAGTTGTCATAAAGCCAAGACGCCAAACGTTGTCAGTTTACTCACAACACAGCAGCACCAACAGCGTCACAGCTGTCACCTGTGGGTTGCCACATCTGCAGGATACACGAGATACTGTCCCCTCTAGAACCAGCCCTGGTGGAGTTGGGGAGACTGGGAGACCCCTGTCCCCTCTAGAACCAGCCCTGGTGGAGGTGGGGAGACTGCAGGGAGACCCCTGTCCCCTCTAGAACCAGCCCTGGTGGAGGTGGGGAGACTGCAGGGAGACCCCTGTCCCCTCTAGAACCAGCCCTGGTGGAGTTGGGGAGACGGGGAGACCCCTGTCCCCTCTAGAACCAGCCCTGGTGGAGGTGGGGAGACTGGGAGACCCCTGTCCCCTCTAGAACCAGCCCTGGTGGAGGTGGGGAGACTGGGAGACCCCTGTCCCCTCTAGAACCAGCCCTGGTGGAGGTGGGGAGACAGGGAGACCCCTGTCCCCTCTAGAACCAGGCTGGTGGAGGTGGGGAGACTGGCGGACCCCTGTCCCCTCTAGAACCAGCCCTGGTGGAGGTGGGGAGACTGGGCGACCCCTGTCCCCTCTAGAACCAGGCTGGTGGAGGTGGGGAGACTGGGAGACCCCTGTCCCCTCTAGAACCAGCCCTGGTGGAGGTGGGGAGACTGGGAGACCCCTGTCCCCTCTAGAACCAGCCCTGGTGGAGTTGGGGAGACTGGGAGACCCCTGTCCCCTCTAGAACCAGCCCTGGTGGAGGTGGGGAGACTGGGAGACCCCTGCCCCCTCTAGAACCAGCCCTGTTGGAGGTGGGGAGACTGGGAGACCCCTGTCCCCTCTAGAACCAGCCCTGGTGGAGGTGGGGAGACTGGGAGACCCCTGCCCCCTCTAGAACCAGCCATGGTGGAGGTGGGGAGACAGGGAGACCCCTGTCCCCTCTAGAACCAGCCATGGTGGAGGTGGAGAGACTGGGAGACCCCTGTCCCCTCTAGAACCAGCCCTGGTGGAGGTGGAGAGACTGGGAGACCCGTGTCTCCTCTAGGACCAGCCCTGGTGGAGGTGAGGAGACTGCAGGGAGACCCCTGTCCCCTCTAGAACCAGCCCTGGTGGAGGTGGGGAGACTGGGAGACCCCTGTCCCCTCTAGAACCAGCCCTGGTGGAGGTGGGGAGACTGGGAGACCCCTGTCCCCTCTAGAACCAGCCCTGGTGGAGGTGAGGAGACTGTAGGGAGACCCCTGTCCCCTCTAGAACCAGCCCTGGTGGAGGTGGGGAGACTGTAGGGAGACCCCTGTCCCCTCTAGAACCAGCCCTGGTGGAGGTGGGGAGACTGGGAGACCCCTGTCCCCTCTAGAACCAGCCCTGGTGGAGGTGAGGAGACTGCAGGGAGACCCCTGTCCCCTCTAGAACCAGCCCTGGTGGAGGTGGGGAGACTGGGAGACCCCTGTCCCCTCTTGAACCAGCCCTGGTGGAGGTGAGGAGACTGGGAGACCCCTGTCCCCTCTAGAACCAGCCCTGGTGGAGGTGGGGAGACTGTAGGGAGACCCCTGTCCCCTCTAGGAAGAGCCCTGGTGGAGGTGGGGAGACTGGGATACCCCTGTCCCCTCTAGAACCAGCCCTGGTGGAGGTGAGGAGACTGCAGGGAGACCCCTGTCCCCTCTAGAACCAGCCCTGGTGGAGGTGGGGAGACTGGGAGACCCCTGTCCCCTCTTGAACCAGCCCTGGTGGAGGTGAGGAGACTGGGAGACCCCTGTCCCCTCTAGAACCAGCCCTGGTGGAGGTGGGGAGACTGGGAGACCCCTGTCCCCTCTAGAACCAGCCCTGGTGGAGGTGGGGAGACTGGGAGACCCCTGCCCCCTCTAGAACCAGCCATGGTGGAGGTGGGGAGACAGGGAGACCCCTGTCCCCTCTAGAACCAGCCATGGTGGAGGTGGAGAGACTGGGAGACCCCTGTCCCCTCTAGAACCAGCCCTGGTGGAGGTGGAGAGACTGGGAGACCCCTGTCTCCTCTAGGACCAGCCCTGGTGGAGGTGAGGAGACTGCAGGGAGACCCCTGTCCCCTCTAGAACCAACCCTGGTGGAGGTGGGGAGACTGGGAGACCCCTGTCCCGTCTAGAACCAGCCCTGGTGGAGGTGGGGAGACTGGGAGACCCCTGTCCCCTCTAGAACCAGCCCTGGTGGAGGGGGGGAGACTGTAGGAGACCCCTGTCCCCTCTAGAACCAGCCCTGGTGGAGGTGGGGAGACTGTAGGGAGACCCCTGTCCCCTCTAGAACCAGCCCTGGTGGAGGTGGGGAGACTGGCAGACCCCTGTCCCCTCTAGAACCAGCCCTGGTGGAGGTGAGGAGACTGCAGGGAGACCCCTGTCCCCTCTAGAACCAGCCCTGGTGGAGGTGGGGAGACTGGGAGACCCCTGTCCCCTCTTGAACCAGCCCTGGTGGAGGTGAGGAGACTGGGAGACCCCTGTCCCCTCTAGAACCAGCCCTGGTGGAGGTGGGGAGACTGTAGGGAGACCCCTGTCCCCTCTAGAACCAGCCCTGGTGGAGGTGGGGAGACTGGGAGACCCCTGTCCCCTCTAGAACCAGCCCTGGTGGAGTTGGGGAGACAGGGAGACCTCTATAGATAGATAGAATACTTTATTGGCAGTTTAAGAAAATTACAGAAAATGACATCATTTTAAAAAACGCCAAATGGACTTAGACACAAAAAAGCCTTCGCTTGTTTCCATTGTGGTCCACTTTGAAACATGAAACTATACACAAACATACTGTACAAACAAAACAACCATGGAACATATATTAAATAATCCTTATATATAAGGCTGGGAGCTATATACATAGGACAAGAGGTACCCTGAGAGAATAGTCCAGAGCATGGGAGATGGGCTATCCAGGGTCGGAAGCTAACTATGACCAGTTAGTGTGTAGATGGAGCCATGATTTCAGGTCTTTCCTAAATCTTGCAATAGAATTTAGGGATTTCAGGGCTGGAGGGAGTGCATTCCACAGAGTAGTGGCTGCGTAGTAAAAAGCATTTTTTCCCTTGAGTGTCCTGAAACTGGGGGGAACTAGATCATATGGACTTCCTCTGGTTGAGTACCTGTGAGCATCCCTCACTCTGGGCAGGTAGCCCAGCAGGTACTTAGGAACAGAGGCATCTAGGATCTTGAAGACCAGACACAATGAGAGCTGAGATACTCTCTCCTCCACTCTTAGCCATCCCAGGCTACTAAAGTGGGCAGAGGTAAGATGAGACCTGGGGTTCAATTTTAGTAGTAACCTCACAAGCTTGTTTTGGGAGGTCTGCAGCTTTGTTTTCAATAGCTTGGAGATACCTCTGTACCATGAAGTACAAGCATAGTCAAAGTGGCACTGGATGAGGGCACCGGCCAAGATCCTCATAGCACTGCTGTTGACATAAGGGGATATCCTGCCCAAGAAACGAGTTCTCTGGTTGACCTTTGAGATCACTTTCATTGCCATTTTTTCACCCGTGAGTTTGTTATCTAGTATACAACCCAAGTAAGTGACCTCTTCCCTATTTGTGACCACACTGTCACCCACTCTAACTGTGAAGCCCGGGGACTTGTTGAGGTTATGACTTGAACCAAACAGAATAGACTCAGTTTTCCCAAGGTGCATTTGTTGTCGGAGAGCCAAAGACAGATGCTACCGAGCTCTGTGCTGAGTACTCTCTCGACCTGCGACTTATCTTTGTCCGAGACCAGGAGAGCTGAGTCGTCTGCGAACAAGAACAGATTGCATTTACATGCCGAGTTCATGTCGTTTACATAAATTAGAAACAGTAGAGGCCCTAGGATGCTCCCTTGGGGGACCCCACACTCTACTGGGAGGGAAGTAGACAGGGTACCTGTTTCCTTCCCTCAAGGTAAGATCTCACCCAGTTTAACGATGGGCCATCAAAACCGATTGCCTTCAGCTTGTTTAGCAGTATGGAGTGGTTCACAGTGTCAAAAGCCTTTTGAAGGTCCAGCATGACCATGCCGCAGTACTTGCCTGAGTCAACCTCACGTCTGATGCTATCAGTCAAGTATAACAGACATGTATCAGTGGAGTGAGATTTTCTGAAGCCTGACTGGAATTAAAAAAGAAGCTTGTTATTAAGCAGATATGAATTTATCTGTTCATATACTAGTCTCTCTATGACCTTTGAGATGGAACAAAGGATGGACACAGGGCGGTAGTTCCCAGGGTCCAACTTGCTACCCTTTTTATAGAGAGGAACTACTCTTGCAAGTTTGAATTCCTGTGGGACATGGCCCTGTCTGATGGACAGGTTTGTAATGTGAGCCACAACGGGGGCAATAGAAACCGCTGCATCTCTGAGGAACCTAGTGGGGATACCATCATGGCCAGTAGCCTTAGTTGGCTGTAAGGCGCTGAGTTTTAGTAACACGTCCTCTGTTGATACGGACGAGATTTTGAAGCTGTCCTGAACAGCACCAAGACTTTTGTAAAAAGATCTTATATGCTGCTCTCCATAAAGGCCTGAATGGGAGGGCAACTTGTCCACCAGTGTGGAAGCTATGGTTGTGAAGAAACCATTTAGGCAGTTAGCCACGTTCAGCTTATCAGAGATGAGCGAGCCATTTATTTTAATGTTGAGATTCGTGATTTTTGTTTTGAGCCTGTTGTTACAGCCCAGTTCCTTAAGGGACTTCCAACGTTTTTGGGGCTTTTTCTTGTTTTCTTCAATTTTCTCATTGAAGTAGGTTTGTTTGGCTGTCTTGATCATGCCATTGACCTTGTTACGCAATTGTTTGCAATTGTCGAACAGCTGCTCATCTCTGTTTTTTCGGAACTTGGCATAACTCTCATTTCTTATTTTCATGGCCATTAGGATGTCGGCATTCATCCATGGTTGAGTTCTCGCTTTCGCCCTAATG
Organism: Electrona antarctica; assembly: GCF_951216825.1. Classification (NCBI taxonomy): domain Eukaryota; kingdom Metazoa; phylum Chordata; class Actinopteri; order Myctophiformes; family Myctophidae; genus Electrona; species Electrona antarctica. Next base: position 220,609 of record NW_027637817.1, on the reverse strand, counting down.
ACTTTCATGGGAGCCAGGCTGTCAACCACTGATAGAAAGGCAGATTTAAAACGAGACCAGGCCTCTTCTGTAGATGTACAGTTAAGGACGTTTGACCAGTCCAGATTCTCCAGAGCTGTATTTAATGCTTCACAGGTGTAGTTTTTTAATGATCTGAATCTGATTGTGTTATGACAATTGACTGCAGATTTGTGAAGTTTGCGAGTACAATAAATGATATCATGATCACTTATACTGCACTGTATGACACCGCTTCTGGAGATCTTGGTCAGGTCATTTGTCAAGATGAGGTCTAAGATGGTTTGAGAGTCAGGGCATACCCTTGTATATTGAGAAATCAACTGAACCAGGTTATGCAGGCTACAGTAATTTCGGAAGGACTTATAGATTGCTGTGTCTTTTACCAAAATATTGGTGTTGACGTCGCCAATCAAGATTGCCCCCGAACATCCTATGTCAGTTGATACATCATCTAACAGGTTGTAAAAGGTAGATTGGGAGGGAGGTCTATACAGAGCCCCAATCAAGAAGGGTTTTGTTTTGGGGAGGTTGATATCAAGCCAAACTGCTTCAATGTCCTTGTTGTCCATCTCGGACCGGACGTTGAAGCTGATATCAGCTCTGACATAGACACAGACTCCTCCTCCATTGCGATCTCTGTCCTTTCTGATGACTGTATAGTTTTCTATCTCTATCTCGGTGTCCTTGATGGAATCATCAAGTCTAGTTTCAGAAAAGGAAATGATACCAACTCTGCCATTGTCAAACATGTCTCTGACTTGATCAATGTATAGTACGAGACTACGTATGTTCAAATGAACAATATGTAACCCTCTAGCCGAAAAAATGTCCACAATGTCCTCAATAGTGTTCGTACTGTTCAGATTGTCCTCCAAAGGCATGCATGAATGTGTGGGGGCGGGGAAGGGTGTTGAGGGGAGGGTAGGGGACACAGGACGAGACACAGGACCAGGATTTTGTTCGATATTGCCAGATAAAATTAGCAAAAGAATGATTAAGCATCGTTTTCTGTTGTGTGCAACTACACGGTCTTTGTTGTCATGAGATGACCCCAGCTTGGTATTTATTTGACACTGAAAACAATCCTGTAGTATCATAAGAGCTGGTAGGTGTGCATAGTAGGCAAGATTATAACTCATAGAGTTAGCAACAGACACCAAAAGAAAGCTGAAAGGATTCTGAGTGGAACATGTTCTTTTGCAAGTTGCACTCACCCCAGGTGACAGCTCCAGTTTGTAGTTTGGTGTGGGGTAGGAGACCCCGCATCCTGGGAAGTTAAAAAGATAAGAACTAGTAAAGGAATAAAAGTTTGTGGTAAAAAGGATAGGGGGGGCATCCTTGCCTCCCGACGTGTGGCTAGTTACCTGGCTAAAAACGAGCCAACCTAGCCACATAAGCTGACGGACCGATGGGAGCAGAGTGCTAGCCTCGTGGCTAAAGACGAGCCAAAACTAGCCTCTGCAACTGGCCGGGAAAAAAAGAATGAAGGCTCCGATGAGATGCTGGCGAGGGATCGGAGTCTGGCAGAGGACACGGCCCCGCAGGCGCTCGCTCAGTCTGTAGCTCAAGGCTCGCTCCAATCACAGCTCCAGGCTCGCTCCAGCCGCAGCTCCCGCCCGGCTTGCTCCAACCGCAGCTCCCGGTACAGCGCCGCTAATGCCGCTGACGGGCTGTCGCCCCGGCCCGGAGATGTCGGGGGATCCGTCCGGATCCGCTGACCGATGGCTGGAGAACGTCAGAATGCTCGACGCTAGTCCGAAGCGCCAGCGACAGATACTCAAACGAGCAGGTTAGCCAACCGGCTAATGGAACTTGACAAGCCTACCTAGGCTGATGACAGCTACGAGGAGATCCGAGGAAACGATCCGCTGTCGCTTTACACTTCAGTTCACCACTCAGGTAGGAAAAACGCTGGCTCACAAATCTATTGTTGTAGATTGTGCAAAAAAGTTGTCATAAAGCCAAGACGCCAAACGTTGTCAGTTTACTCACAACACAGCAGCACCAACAGCGTCACAGCTGTCACCTGTGGGTTGCCACATCTGCAGGATACACGAGATACTGTCCCCTCTAGAACCAGCCCTGGTGGAGTTGGGGAGACTGGGAGACCCCTGTCCCCTCTAGAACCAGCCCTGGTGGAGGTGGGGAGACTGCAGGGAGACCCCTGTCCCCTCTAGAACCAGCCCTGGTGGAGGTGGGGAGACTGCAGGGAGACCCCTGTCCCCTCTAGAACCAGCCCTGGTGGAGTTGGGGAGACTGGGAGACCCCTGTCCCCTCTAGAACCAGCCCTGGTGGAGGTGGGGAGACTGGGAGACCCCTGTCCCCTCTAGAACCAGCCCTGGTGGAGGTGGGGAGACTGGGAGACCCCTGTCCCCTCTAGAACCAGCCCTGGTGGAGGTGGGGAGACAGGGAGACCCCTGTCCCCTCTAGAACCAGGCTGGTGGAGGTGGGGAGACTGGCGGACCCCTGTCCCCTCTAGAACCAGCCCTGGTGGAGGTGGGGAGACTGGGAGACCCCTGTCCCCTCTAGAACCAGGCTGGTGGAGGTGGGGAGACTGGGAGACCCCTGTCCCCTCTAGAACCAGCCCTGGTGGAGGTGGGGAGACTGGGAGACCCCTGTCCCCTCTAGAACCAGCCCTGGTGGAGTTGGGGAGACTGGGAGACCCCTGTCCCCTCTAGAACCAGCCCTGGTGGAGGTGGGGAGACTGGGAGACCCCTGCCCCCTCTAGAACCAGCCCTGTTGGAGGTGGGGAGACTGGGAGACCCCTGTCCCCTCTAGAACCAGCCCTGGTGGAGGTGGGGAGACTGGGAGACCCCTGCCCCCTCTAGAACCAGCCATGGTGGAGGTGGGGAGACAGGGAGACCCCTGTCCCCTCTAGAACCAGCCATGGTGGAGGTGGAGAGACTGGGAGACCCCTGTCCCCTCTAGAACCAGCCCTGGTGGAGGTGGAGAGACTGGGAGACCCCTGTCTCCTCTAGGACCAGCCCTGGTGGAGGTGAGGAGACTGCAGGGAGACCCCTGTCCCCTCTAGAACCAGCCCTGGTGGAGGTGGGGAGACTGGGAGACCCCTGTCCCCTCTAGAACCAGCCCTGGTGGAGGTGGGGAGACTGGGAGACCCCTGTCCCCTCTAGAACCAGCCCTGGTGGAGGTGAGGAGACTGTAGGGAGACCCCTGTCCCCTCTAGAACCAGCCCTGGTGGAGGTGGGGAGACTGTAGGGAGACCCCTGTCCCCTCTAGAACCAGCCCTGGTGGAGGTGGGGAGACTGGGAGACCCCTGTCCCCTCTAGAACCAGCCCTGGTGGAGGTGAGGAGACTGCAGGGAGACCCCTGTCCCCTCTAGAACCAGCCCTGGTGGAGGTGGGGAGACTGGGAGACCCCTGTCCCCTCTTGAACCAGCCCTGGTGGAGGTGAGGAGACTGGGAGACCCCTGTCCCCTCTAGAACCAGCCCTGGTGGAGGTGGGGAGACTGTAGGGAGACCCCTGTCCCCTCTAGGAAGAGCCCTGGTGGAGGTGGGGAGACTGGGATACCCCTGTCCCCTCTAGAACCAGCCCTGGTGGAGGTGAGGAGACTGCAGGGAGACCCCTGTCCCCTCTAGAACCAGCCCTGGTGGAGGTGGGGAGACTGGGAGACCCCTGTCCCCTCTTGAACCAGCCCTGGTGGAGGTGAGGAGACTGGGAGACCCCTGTCCCCTCTAGAACCAGCCCTGGTGGAGGTGGGGAGACTGGGAGACCCCTGTCCCCTCTAGAACCAGCCCTGGTGGAGGTGGGGAGACTGGGAGACCCCTGCCCCCTCTAGAACCAGCCATGGTGGAGGTGGGGAGACAGGGAGACCCCTGTCCCCTCTAGAACCAGCCATGGTGGAGGTGGAGAGACTGGGAGACCCCTGTCCCCTCTAGAACCAGCCCTGGTGGAGGTGGAGAGACTGGGAGACCCCTGTCTCCTCTAGGACCAGCCCTGGTGGAGGTGAGGAGACTGCAGGGAGACCCCTGTCCCCTCTAGAACCAACCCTGGTGGAGGTGGGGAGACTGGGAGACCCCTGTCCCGTCTAGAACCAGCCCTGGTGGAGGTGGGGAGACTGGGAGACCCCTGTCCCCTCTAGAACCAGCCCTGGTGGAGGGGGGGAGACTGTAGGGAGACCCCTGTCCCCTCTAGAACCAGCCCTGGTGGAGGTGGGGAGACTGTAGGGAGACCCCTGTCCCCTCTAGAACCAGCCCTGGTGGAGGTGGGGAGACTGGCAGACCCCTGTCCCCTCTAGAACCAGCCCTGGTGGAGGTGAGGAGACTGCAGGGAGACCCCTGTCCCCTCTAGAACCAGCCCTGGTGGAGGTGGGGAGACTGGGAGACCCCTGTCCCCTCTTGAACCAGCCCTGGTGGAGGTGAGGAGACTGGGAGACCCCTGTCCCCTCTAGAACCAGCCCTGGTGGAGGTGGGGAGACTGTAGGGAGACCCCTGTCCCCTCTAGGACCAGCCCTGGTGGAGGTGGGGAGACTGGGAGACCCCTGTCCCCTCTTGAACCAGCCCTGGTGGAGGTGAGGAGACTGGGAGACCCCTGTCCCCTCTAGAACCAGCCCTGGTGGAGGTGGGGAGACTGTAGGGAGACCCCTGTCCCCTCTAGGACCAGCCCTGGTGGAGGTGGGGAGACTGCAGGGAGACCCCTGTCCCCTCTAGAACCAGCCCTGGTGGAGGTGGAGAGACTGGGAGACCCCTGTCTCCTCTAGGACCAGCCCTGGTGGAGGTGAGGAGACTGCAGGGAGACCCCTGTCCCCTCTAGAACCAACCCTGGTGGAGGTGGGGAGACTGGGAGACCCCTGTCCCGTCTAGAACCAGCCCTGGTGGAGGTGGGGAGACTGGGAGACCCCTGTCCCCTCTAGAACCAGCCCTGGTGGAGGGGGGGAGACTGTAGGGAGACCCCTGTCCCCTCTAGAACCAGCCCTGGTGGAGGTGGGGAGACTGTAGGGAGACCCCTGTCCCCTCTAGAACCAGCCCTGGTGGAGGTGGGGAGACTGGCAGACCCCTGTCCCCTCTAGAACCAGCCCTGGTGGAGGTGAGGAGACTGCAGGGAGACCCCTGTCCCCTCTAGAACCAGCCCTGGTGGAGGTGGGGAGACTGGGAGACCCCTGTCCCCTCTTGAACCAGCCCTGGTGGAGGTGAGGAGACTGGGAGACCCCTGTCCCCTCTAGAACCAGCCCTGGTGGAGGTGGGGAGACTGTAGGGAGACCCCTGTCCCCTCTAGGACCAGCCCTGGTGGAGGTGGGGAGACTGGGAGACCCCTGTCCCCTCTAGAACCAGCCCTGGTGGAGTTGGGGAGACTGGGAGACCCCTGTCCCCTCTAGAACCAGCCCTGGTGGAGGTGGGGAGACTGGGAGACACCTGTCCCCTCTAGAACCAGCCCTGGTGGAGGTGGGGAGACTGGGAGACCCCTGCCCCCTCTAGAACCAGCCATGGTGGAGGTGGGGAGACAGGGAGACCCCTGTCCCCTCTAGAACCAGCCATGGTGGAGGTGGAGAGACTGGGAGACCCCTGTCCCCTCTAGAACCAGCCCTGGTGGAGGTGGAGAGACTGGGAGACCCCTGTCTCCTCTAGGACCAGCCCTGGTGGAGGTGAGGAGACTGCAGGGAGACCCCTGTCCCCTCTAGAACCAACCCTGGTGGAGGTGGGGAGACTGGGAGACCCCTGTCCCGTCTAGAACCAGCCCTGGTGGAGGTGGGGAGACTGGGAGACCCCTGTCCCCTCTAGAACCAGCCCTGGTGGAGGTGGGGAGACTGCAGGGAGACCCCTGTCCCCTCTAGAACCAGCCCTGGTGGAGGTGGAGAGACTGGGAGACCCCTGTCCCCTCTAGAACCAGCCCTGGTGGAGTTGGGGAGACTGGGAGACCCCTGTCCCCTCTAGAACCAGCCCTGGTGGAGGTGGGGAGACTGGGAGACACCTGTCCCCTCTAGAACCAGCCCTGGTGGAGGTGGGGAGACTGGGAGACCCCTGCCCCCTCTAGAACCAGCCATGGTGGAGGTGGGGAGACAGGGAGACCCCTGTCCCCTCTAGAACCAGCCATGGTGGAGGTGGAGAGACTGGGAGACCCCTGTCCCCTCTAGAACCAGCCCTGGTGGAGGTGGAGAGACTGGGAGACCCCTGTCTCCTCTAGGACCAGCCCTGGTGGAGGTGAGGAGACTGCAGGGAGACCCCTGTCCCCTCTAGAACCAACCCTGGTGGAGGTGGGGAGACTGGGAGACCCCTGTCCCGTCTAGAACCAGCCCTGGTGGAGGTGGGGAGACTGGGAGACCCCTGTCCCCTCTAGAACCAGCCCTGGTGGAGGGGGGGAGACTGTAGGGAGACCCCTGTCCCCTCTAGAACCAGCCCTGGTGGAGGTGGGGAGACTGTAGGGAGACCCCTGTCCCCTCTAGAACCAGCCCTGGTGGAGGTGGGGAGACTGGCAGACCCCTGTCCCCTCTAGAACCAGCCCTGGTGGAGGTGAGGAGACTGCAGGGAGACCCCTGTCCCCTCTAGAACCAGCCCTGGTGGAGGTGGGGAGACTGGGAGACCCCTGTCCCCTCTAGAACCAGCCCTGGTGGAGGTGAGGAGACTGGGAGACCCCTGTCCCCTCTAGAACCAGCCCTGGTGGAGGTGGGGAGACTGTAGGGAGACCCCTGTCCCCTCTAGGACCAGCCCTGGTGGAGGTGGGGAGACTGCAGGGAGACCCCTGTCCCCTCTAGAACCAGCCCTGGTGGAGGTGGAGAGACTGGGAGACCCCTGTCTCCTCTAGGACCAGCCCTGGTGGAGGTGAGGAGACTGCAGGGAGACCCCTGTCCCCTCTAGAACCAGCCCTGGTGGAGGTGGGGAGACTGGGAGACCCCTGTCCCCTCTAGAACCAGCCCTGGTGGAGGTGGGGAGACTGTAGGGAGACCCCTGTCCCCTCTAGAACCAGCCCTGGTGGAGGTGGGGAGACTGTAGGGAGACCCCTGTCCCCTCTAGAACCAGCCCTGGTGGAGGTGGGGAGACTGGGAGACCCCTGTCCCCTCTAGAACCAGCCCTGGTGGAGGTGGGGAGACTGTAGGGAGACCCCTGTCCCCTCTAGAACCAGCCCTGGTGGAGGTGGGGAGACTGTAGGGAGACCCCTGTCCCCTCTAGAACCAGCCCTGTTGGAGGTGGGGAGACTGGGATACCCCTGTCCCCTCTAGAACCAGCCCTGGTGGAGGTGAGGAGACTGCAGGGAGACCCCTGTCCCCTCTAGAACCAGCCCTGGTGGAGGTGGGGAGACTGTAGGGAGACCCCTGTCCCCTCTAGGACCAGCCCTGGTGGAGGTGGGGAGACTGCAGGGAGACCCCTGCTACTGAAATAATATGGCAATGTTTACCGGAATATTGGAATACAGAGATATTTAGCATTGATTCAATATAATAAATCATGATTGCAAACAAGAAAAAGGAAAGAAGATACTGTGTATGAATTGTGAGTCTGTCCAGCGCCTCAGTGAGGTGTCTGTCCAGCGCCTCAGTGAGGTGAGTCTGTCCAGCGCCTCAGTGAGGTGAGTCTGTCCAGCGCCTCAGTGAGGTGAGTCTGTCCAGCGCCTCAGTGAGGTGAGTCTGTCCAGCGCTTCAGTGAGGTGAGTCTGTCCAGTACCTCAGTGAGGTGCATAAAGTCTGTCCAGCGCCTCAGTGAGGTGAGTCTGTCCAGCGCCTCAGTGAGGTGAGTCTGTCCAGCGCCTCAGTGAGGTGAGTCTGTCCAGCGCCTCAGTGAGGTGCATAAAGTCTGTCCAGCGCCTCAGTGAGGTGAGTCTGTCCAGCGCCTCAGTGAGGTGAGTCTGTCCAGCGTGGTCTCAGTGAGGTGAGTCTGTCCAGCGTGGTCTCAGTGAGGTGAGTCTGTCCAGCGCCTCAGTGAGGTGAGTCTGTCCAGCGCCTCAGTGAGGTGAGTCTGTCCAGCGCCTCAGTGAGGTGAGTCTGTCCAGCGCCTCAGTGAGGTGAGTCTGTCCAGCGCCTCAGTGAGGTGAGTCTGTCCAGCGCCTCAGTGAGGTGAGTCTGTCCAGCGTGGTCTCAGTGAGGTGAGTCTGTCCAGCGCCTCAGTGAGGTGAGTCTGTCCAGCGCCTCAGTGAGGTGAGTCTGTCCAGCGTGGTCTCAGTGAGGTGAGTCTGTCCAGCGCCTCAGTGAGGTGAGTCTGTCCAGCGCCTCAGTGAGGTGAGTCTGTCCAGCGCCTCAGTGAGGTGAGTCTGTCCAGCGCCTCAGTGAGGTGAGTCTGTCCAGCGTCTCAGTGAGTCTGTCCAGCGTCTCAGTGAGGTGAGTCTGTCCAGCGTGGTCTCAGTGAGGTGAGTCTGTCCAGCGCCTCAGTGAGGTGAGTCTGTCCAGCGCCTCAGTGAGGTGAGTCTGTCCAGCGCCTCAGTGAGGTGAGTCTGTCCAGCGCCTCAGTGAGGTGAGTCTGTCCAGCGCCTCAGTGAGGTGAGTCTGTCCAGCGCCTCAGTGAGGTGAGTCTGTCCAGCGCCTCAGTGAGGTGCATAAAGTTCATTCTAACATGCAAGGCCAAAACAAACTTATAATGGAATACGGTAACCAAGTAATTGTAATTTTTTTATTGACTGCCTTACGTCAAACGGTGAATATCAGCAGTCAAAGGACTTTTATTGCAGATGATCAAAGTACAGTGTCCTTATGCAGTATATATTAATCTGTCCGACAGCATCACAGTTCCCTAAAAAAAATGCAATAAAAGTCTTTGATCTTTGATTTTATTAAGGATCCCCATTAGCTGGTGCCATGGCAACCAGCTAGTCTTCCTGGGGTCCACATACATATGTACATATGTACATATGTACAAGGCCCTGCCTTGCACAGTGTTATTGTCTTGTGTCTGTTGGTATTTATGTCATTTGGGAAAAGATAATTTAATGCACACACGAAATGTGTACTGTACGTACACACAATGGCTAATAATCTGGATTAGTATCTGGATTACAGCACACGATGGGTTGTAGATAACAGTGGATGGATTACAGCACACGATGGGTTGTAGATAACAGTGGATGGATTACAGCACACGATGGGTTGTAGATAACAGTGGATGGATTACAGCACACGATGGGTTGTAGATAACAGTGGATGGATTACAGCACACGATGGGTTGTAGATAACAGTGGATGGATTACAGCACACGATGGGTTGTAGATAAATCACGGGATGGGAGGTGTTGCTCAATATACTGAGATAAGATGAATAGCACAATGTTTTTTTCTTTTATTATCATGACTCTGCCCTTTCCACACAAGGACAGTTTGATCTCGTCAAACTGAAACTGAAGTCACCTGAATTGTTGCACCGCAGCACAACCTCCTGAGGGTCCGCAAGGCCAAGTACTGCACCTGGGAGGACACCTGGGGGGGACACCTGGGGGGGACACCTGGGGGGTACACCTGGGGGGGACACCTGGGGGGTACACCTGGGGGACACACCTGAGGGGTACACCTGGGGGTACACCTGGGGGGAGACACCTGGGGGGGACACCTGAGGGGTACACCTGGGGGGGACATCTGGGAGGGCACCTGGGGGGGGGACACCTGGGGGTACACCTGGGGGGACACCTGGGGGGGACACCTGGGAGGGCACCTGGGGGGACACCTGGGGGGACAGGGGGGTCTTCTATGTTTCTATGCATCATCAACATATTTATTAGGTGACGAAGCACCTTCTTGGTATGTGCTATGTGTACTGTACTGTATATGGCTTGAACCTTGAACCATTAACCCACAGTGAGTATTTCCAAGAAATGGTGTGACTTCTCGTGAACAGCAGGCTCTCTGGCTCCCCCTCCTGAAGGCATTGCAGACTGTAAGCTACTGTATAAAGGGACAAGCAGCCAGTGAGCTCTCCAGACCTACTGTCCGTCAAGACTTCAACACTGCATTGGTGATTAAACTTCCTCTGTCTCTCCAGACCTACATCAGGACTTCAACACTGCATTGGTGATTAAACTTCCTCTGTCTCTCCAGACCTACATCAGGACTTCAACACTGCAGCAGGTGATTAAACTTCCTCTGTCTCTCCAGACCTACATCAGGACTTCAACACTGCAGCAGGTGATTCAACTTCCTCTGTCTCTCCAGGCCTACATCAGGACTTCAACACTGCAGCAGGTGATTCAACTTCCTCTGTCTCTCCAGACCTACATCAGGACTTCAACACTGCAGCAGGTGATTCAACTTCCTCTGTCTCTCCAGACCTACATCAGGACTTCAACACTGCAGCAGGTGATTAAACTTCCTCTGTCTCTCCAGACCTACATCAGGACTTCAACACTGCAGCAGGTGATTCAACTTCCTCTGTCTCTCCAGGCCTACATCAGGACTTCAACACTGCAGCAGGTGATTCAACTTCCTCTGTCTCTCCAGACCTACATCAGGACTTCAACACTGCAGCAGGTGATTAAACTTCCTCTGTCTCTCCAGACCTACATCAGGACTTCAACACTGCAGCAGGTGATTCAACTTCCTCTGTCTCTCCAGGCCTACATCAGGACTTCAACACTGCAGCAGGTGATTAAACTTCCTCTGTCTCTCCAGACCTACATCAGGACTTCAACACATTGGTGATTAAACTTCCTCTGTCTCTCCAGACCTACATCAGGACTTCAACACTGCAGCAGGTGAGACCCTGAGACCACTTGTCTTTTAGTGCAGAAAGTGTAGCCCTATATTTGTACAGGACTAGTATTACCTTAATTGGAACCTCTGGTGATTTGTACTAATTACAGAGGTTATCTGTTATCTAATATCTCTGGTGAATCGCTCGTGTTTGTAGGACACACCAACTGTTTGTCCATTTTGTATGATGCTTCGAATCACCACACATTTTTATTTTTAAGAAGTCCCACTCCCACTCTTAGCATGTTACATAGACAGCACTTTTTATGTAGTCATAGCACTTTATAGTAGGCTACAGTACAGTACAGTACAGTACAGTACAGTACAGTACAGTACAGTACAGTACAGTACAGTACAGTACAGTATAATATAGTTTCACATTGTCTTTATTTCATTCTAGTCGTCCTGTCATAAACACTGCAGTCAAATGAGGCTCATATTGTGAATTATGTGTAGTTTTATCAGTATGATCGATGTACTGTACATGTCTGTGTTGAATGGGGTCTGTACAGGTGGAACCGTGTGTTGAATGGGGTTTGTACAGGTGGAACCATGTGTTGAATGGGGTCTGTACAGGTGGAACCATGTGTTGAATGGGGTTTGTACAGGTGGAACCATGTGTTGAATGGGGTTTGTACAGGTGGAACCATGTGTTGAATGGGGTCTGTACAGGTGGAACCATGTGTTGAATGGGGTTTGTACAGGTGGAACCATGTGTTGAATGGGGTTTGTACAGGTGGAACCATGTGGTGAATGGGGTTTGTACAGGTGGAACCATGTGTTGAATGGGGTCTGTACAGGTGGAACCATGTGTTGAATGGGGTTTGTACAGGTGGAACCATGTGTTGAATGGGGTCTGTACAGGTGGAACCATGTGTTGAATGGGGTTTGTACAGGTGGAACCGTGTGGTGAATGGGGTCTGTACAGGTGGAACCGTGTGTTGAATGGGGTTTGTACAGGTGGAACCGTGTGGTGAATGGGGTTTGTACAGGTGGAACCGTGTGGTGAATGGGGTCTGTACAGGTGGAACCATGTCTATGTGTTGAATGGGGTTTGTACAGGTGGAACCATGTGTTGAATGGGGTTTGTACAGGTGGAACCATGTGTTGAATGGGGTCTGTACAGGTGGAACCATGTGTTGAATGGGGTTTGTACAGGTGGAACCATGTGTTGAATGGGGTCTGTACAGGTGGAACCATGTGTTGAATGGGGTTTGTACAGGTGGAACCATGTATATGTGTTGAATGGGGTTTGTACAGGTGGAACCATGTGTTGAATGGGGTTTGTACAGGTGGAACCATGTGTTGAATGGGGTCTGTACAGGTGGAACTATGTGTTGAATGGGGTCTGTACAGGTGGAACCATGTGTTGAATGGGGTCTGTACAGGTGGAACCATGTGTTGAAAGGGGTTTGTACAGGTGGAACCATGTGTTGAATGGGGTCTGTACAGGTGGAACCATGTGTTGAATGGGGTTTGTACAGGTGGAACCGTGTGGTGAATGGGGTCTGTACAGGTGGAACCGTGTGTTGAATGGGGTTTGTACAGGTGGAACCGTGTGGTGAATGGGGTTTGTACAGGTGGAACCGTGTGGTGAATGGGGTCTGTACAGGTGGAACCATGTCTATGTGTTGAATGGGGTTTGTACAGGTGGAACCATGTGTTGAATGGGGTTTGTACAGGTGGAACCATGTGGTGAATGGGGTTTGTACAGGTGGAACCATGTGTTGAATGGGGTTTGTACAGGTGGAACCATGTGGTGAATGGGGTTTGTACAGGTGGAACCATGTGGTGAATGGGGTTTGTACAGGTGGAACCATGTGGTGAATGGGGTTTGTACAGGTGGAACCATGTGTTGAATGGGGTTTGTACAGGTGGAACCATGTGTTGAATGGGGTTTGTACAGGTGGAACCATGTGTTGAATGGAGTTTGTACAGGTGGAACCATGTGTTGAATGGGGTTTGTACAGGTGGAACCATGTGTTGAATGGGGTTTGTACAGGTGGAACCATGTGTTGAATGGGGTCTGTACAGGTGGAACCATGTGTTGAATGGGGTTTGTACAGGTGGAACCATGTATATGTGTTGAATGGGGTTTGTACAGGTGGAACCATGTGTTGAATGGGGTTTGTACAGGTGGAACCATGTGTTGAATGGGGTCTGTACAGGTGGAACTATGTGTTGAATGGGGTCTGTACAGGTGGAACCATGTGTTGAATGGGGTTTGTACAGGTGGAACCATGTGTTGAATGGGGTTTGTACAGGTGGAACCATGTGGTGAATGGGGTCTGTACAGGTGGAACCATGTGGTGAATGGGGTTTGTACAGGTGGAACCATGTGTTGAATGGGGTCTGTACAGGTGGAACCATGTGTTGAATGGGGTTTGTACAGGTGGAACCATGTGGTGAATGGGGTCTGTACAGGTGGAACCATGTGTTGAATGGGGTCTGTACAGGTGGAACCATGTGTT
>NW_027637817.1:100000-205000 GCF_951216825.1 Electrona antarctica | reverse complement strand
TAAGACCTTACACCCCTCAGTTCACACGGGTGTGATTTTTAAATATATATACTGTGTGTATATATATATATATATAATTCCCACATATTTTGTCCAAATATTACACAAATCAGTACACACATCTCTATAGTCATGTGATCCAGACGGACCTTTTCATATTCCATCCTCATTAGCGAATTCCAAACATTGCTGGCCGACAACAACACTGACAAAGACCTATATGTGCTTTCATTGAGCAGCACCTTTTCTAGTGCTCTCTCGCTTTTAGCTTATATTAGTCTGAGGGCGACTGATTGTCTGTTTTTATGATGACCACAGCATGTAATTAACAGTTTCTGCTGTCTGCGCTTGGCTTGCTAATGTGTTTGTCAGATTTCAGTATTTCATGGTTATTTATTACTTGTCATTGTTTGGTTTCACTTTCACTCTGTTCTGTGGTGTTGATGCTGTTGTCTTTCACTCTGTGGTGTTGATGCTGTTGTCTTTCACTCTGTGGTGTTGATGCTGTTGTCTTTCACTCTGTGGTGTTGATGCTGTTGTCTTTCACTCTGTGGTGTTGATGCTGTTGTCTTTCACTCTGTGGTGTTGATGCTGTTGTCTTTCACTCTGTGGTGTTGATGCTGTTGTCTTTCACTCTGTGGTGTTGATGCTGTTGTCTTTCACTCTGTGGTGTTGATGCTGTTGTCTTTCACTCTGTGGTGTTGATGCTGTTGTCTTTCACTCTGTGGTGTTGATGCTGTTGTCTTTCACTCTGTGGTGTTGATGCTGTTGTCTTTCACTCTGTGGTGTTGATGCTGTTGTCTTTCACTCTGTGTGGTGTTGATGCTGTTGTCTTTCACTCTGTGGTGTTGATGCTGTTGTCTTTCACTCTGTGGTGTTGATGCCGTTGTCTTTCTTGATCGGAAAGCACTTTGGACTAACTCCAGTTTTAAATTGTTTCATGAACATCCCAACCCCATATTTGAATGGCATGTTGTGTGTTGTACAGGGCCAGATTAGGGGACCTTGGCTCCCAGGGGCCCTTTAGTGAAATTGTACCGCGCAATACTGGGTTTGAGGCCCTTCATTGGCCGTTGACTTTGTTACATTTATGGCAAAAAGATGATAAAAACATGACAAAAAAACCCCACAAAACTTTTGTGTGCACACGCGCACTATGGGGGCCCCAAAATAATTACCAGCCCAGGGGCCCTTGTGGGGGCTAATCCGTCCCTGGTGTTGTATTTTAACGATATTCCCTGGGTTCTGATGGCCATGGCCACAACGCATGACTTGGATCCTGGCAAACATAATCAGAAGTTTCGATGTTCCAGTTACATCCTCGTCAGGTCAACATGACCTCATCCTCGTCAGGTCAACATGACCTGACATGACCTCGTCAGGTCAACATGACCTGACGAGGATGTAACTGGAACATCGAAACGTTGTCGTTTATTACTTTGCACCCTGTTAATAAAACAAGGCCTTAAAGTGTCTGAGCTGCTCCAGTGCCTCCTTTTCTCCACTTACAATAATATATGTAATGTTTCCCTTTTAAAAGATTCAGTAGAAGAGTACGTATTATCCTCATGTCTCTCTGTGTTTTGTGTTATGTTGTGTTTTCTCCACATATAGCAGAGACCGTCATGGCCGCCCGCATCATGGAGAAGCCAGTATGTCTGATAGAATGTGACGGTAAAGGGAGTCTCCGTGTGGTTCCCAGTGCTCTGGAGATTTTGCAGCAGATTGAGCAGAAAGTGGTGGTGGTGTCAGTAGTGGGTCGGTACCGAACCGGGAAGTCCTACCTGATGAACAGGCTGGCTGGGGCAAAGCAAGGTGAGCTTTTTCATTATGAATTCCGTGCCGCGCATGCATGTTGAATGCAAATACAAAGAATGGAGTTTCTAAGTGAAAGTGTGTAGGACTAGTTAGATGGAGTTTAAGTGAAAGCGTGTAGGACTAGTTAGATGAATGGAGTTTCTAAGTGAAGGCGTGTAGGACTAGTTAGATGGAGTTTCTAAGTGAAAGTGTGTAGGACTAGTTAGATGGAGTTTCTAAGTGAAAGCGTGTAGGACTAGTTAGATGGAGTTTCTAAGTAAAGTGTGTAGGACTAGTTAGATGGAGTTTCTAAGTGAAAGCGTGTAGGACTAGTTAGATGAATGGAGTTTCTAAGTGAAAGCGTGTAGGACTAGTTAGATGGAGTTTCTAAGTGAAAGCGTGTAGGACTAGTTAGATGGAGTTTCTAAGTGAAAGCGTGTAGGACTAGTTAGATGGAGTCTCTAAGTGAAAGTGTGTAGGACTAGTTAGATGGAGTTTCTAAGTAAAAGTGTGTAGGACTAGTTAGATGGCGTTTCTAAGTGAAAGCGTGTAGGACTAGTTAGATGAATGGAGTTTCTAAGTGAAAGTGTGTAGGACTAGTTAGATGGAGTTTCTAAGTAAAAGCGTGTAGGACTAGTTAGATGGAGTTTCTAAGTGAAAGTGTGTAGGACTAGTTAGATGGAGTTTCTAAGTAAAAGTGTGTAGGACTAGTTAGATGGCGTTTCTAAGTGAAAGCGTGTAGGACTAGTTAGATGAATGGAGTTTCTAAGTGAAAGCGTGTAGGACTAGTTAGATGGAGTTTCTAAGTGAAGTGTGTAGGACTAGTTAGATGGAGTTTCTAAGTGAAAGTGTGTAGGACTAGTTAGATGAATGGAGTTTCTAAGTGAAAGTGTGTAGGACTAGTTAGATGAATGGAGTCTCTAAGTGAAGCGTGTAGGACTAGTTAGATGGAGTTTCTAAGTAAAAGCGTGTAGGACTAGTTAGATGAATGGAGTCTCTAAGTGAAGCGTGTAGGACTAGTTAGATGGAGTTTCTAAGTAAAAGCGTGTAGGACTAGTTAGATGAATGGAGTTTCTAAGTAAAAGCGTGTAGGACTAGTTAGATGAATGGAGTTTCTAAGTAAAAGTGTGTAGGACTAGTTAGATGGAGTTTCTAAGTAAAAGCGTGTAGGACTAGTTAGATGGAGTTTCTAAGTGAAAGCGTGTAGGACTAGTTAAATGGAGTTTCTAAGTAAAAGTGTGTAGGAATAGTTAGATGGCGTTTCTAAGTGAAAGCTTGTAGGACTAGTTAGATGAATGGAGTTTCTAAGTAAAAGTGTGTAGGACTAGTTAGATGGAGTTTCTAAGTAAAAGCGTGTAGGACTAGTTAGATGGAGTTTCTAAGTGAAAGTGTGTAGGACTAGTTAGATGGAGTTTCTAAGTAAAAGTGTGTAGAACTAGTTAGATGGCGTTTCTAAGTGAAAGCGTGTAGGACTAGTTAGATGAATGGAGTTTCTAAGTGAAAGTGTGTAGGACTAGTTAGATGGAGTTTCTAAGTGAAGTGTGTAGGACTAGTTAGATGGAGTTTCTAAGTGAAAGTGTGTAGGACTAGTTAGATGAATGGAGTTTCTAAGTGAAAGTGTGTAGGACTAGTTAGATGGAGTTTCTAAGTGAAAGTGTGTAGGACTAGTTAGATGAATGGAGTCTCTAAGTGAAGCGTGTAGGACTAGTTAGATGGAGTTTCTAAGTAAAAGCGTGTAGGACTAGTTAGATGAATGGAGTTTCTAAGTAAAAGTGTGTAGGACTAGTTAGATGGAGTTTCTAAGTAAAAGCGTGTAGGACTAGTTAGATGGAGTTTCTAAGTGAAAGCGTGTAGGACTAGTTAAATGGAGTTTCTAAGTAAAAGTGTGTAGGACTAGTTAGATGGCGTTTCTAAGTGAAAGCGTGTAGGACTAGTTAGATGAATGGAGTTTCTAAGTAAAAGTGTGTAGGACTAGTTAGATGGAGTTTCTAAGTAAAAGTGTGTAGGACTAGTTAGATGGAGTTTCTAAGTGAAAGCGTGTAGGACTAGTTAAATGGAGTTTCTAAGTAAAAGTGTGTAGGACTAGTTAGATGGAGTTTCTAAGTAAAAGCGTGTAGGACTAGTTAGATGGAGTTTCTAAGTGAAAGTGTGTAGGACTAGTTAGATGGAGTTTCTAAGTAAAAGTGTGTAGGACTAGTTAGATGGCGTTTCTAAGTGAAAGCGTGTAGGACTAGTTAGATGAATGGAGTTTCTAAGTGAAAGCGTGTAGGACTAGTTAGATGGAGTTTCTAAGTGAAAGTGTGTAGGACTAGTTAGATGGAGTTTCTAAGTGAAGTGTGTAGGACTAGTTAGATGGAGTTTCTAAGTGAAAGCGTGTAGGACTAGTTAGAGGAATGGAGTTTCTAAGTGAAAGCGTGTAGGACTAGTTAGATGGAGTTTCTAAGTGAAAGTGTGTAGGACTAGTTAGAGGAATGGAGTTTCTAAGTGAAAGCGTGTAGGACTAGTTAGATGAATGGAGTTTCTAAGTGAAAGTGTGTAGGACTAGTTAGATGGAGTTTCTAAGTGAAAGTGTGTAGGACTAGTTAGATGGAGTTTCTAAGTGAAAGTGTGTAGGACTAGTTAGATGGAGTTTCTAAGTGAAAGTGTGTAGGACTAGTTAGATGAATGGAGTTTCTAAGTGAAAGTGTGTAGGACTAGTTAGATGAATGGAGTTTCTAAGTAAAAGTGTGTAGGACTAGTTAGATGGAGTTTCTAAGTGAAAGTGTGTAGGACTAGTTAGATGAATGGAGTTTCTAAGTAAAAGTGTGTAGGACTAGTTAGATGGAGTTTCTAAGTGAAAGTGTGTAGGACTAGTTAGATGGAGTTTCTAAGTGAAAGCGTGTAGGACTAGTTAGATGAATGGAGTTTCTAAGTAAAAGTGTGTAGGACTAGTTAGATGGAGTTTCTAAGTGAAAGTGTGTAGGACTAGTTAGATGGAGTTTCTAAGTGAAAGTGTGTAGGACTAGTTAGATGAATGGAGTTTCTAAGTAAAAGTGTGTAGGACTAGTTAGATGGAGTTTCTAAGTGAAAGTGTGTGGGACTAGTTAGATGGAGTTTCTAAGTAAAAGTGTGTAGGACTAGTTAGATGGCGTTTCTAAGTGAAAGCGTGTAGGACTAGTTAGATGAATGGAGTTTCTAAGTGAAAGCGTGTAGGACTAGTTAGATGGAGTTTCTAAGTGAAAGCGTGTAGGACTAGTTAGAGGAATGGAGTTTCTAAGTGAAAGCGTGTAGGACTAGTTAGATGAATGGAGTTTCTAAGTGAAAGTGTGTAGGACTAGTTAGATGGAGTTTCTAAGTGAAAGTGTGTAGGACTAGTTAGATGGAGTTTCTAAGTGAAAGTGTGTAGGACTAGTTAGAGGAATGGAGTTTCTAAGTGAAAGCGTGTAGGACTAGTTAGATGAATGGAGTTTCTAAGTGAAAGTGTGTAGGACTAGTTAGATGGAGTTTCTAAGTGAAAGTGTGTAGGACTAGTTAGATGGAGTTTCTAAGTGAAAGTGTGTAGGACTAGTTAGATGGAGTTTCTAAGTGAAAGTGTGTAGGACTAGTTAGATGAATGGAGTTTCTAAGTGAAAGTGTGTAGGACTAGTTAGATGAATGGAGTTTCTAAGTAAAAGTGTGTAGGACTAGTTAGATGGAGTTTCTAAGTGAAAGTGTGTAGGACTAGTTAGATGGAGTTTCTAAGTGAAAGCGTGTAGGACTAGTTAGATGAATGGAGTTTCTAAGTAAAAGTGTGTAGGACTAGTTAGATGGAGTTTCTAAGTGAAAGTGTGTAGGACTAGTTAGATGGAGTTTCTAAGTGAAAGTGTGTAGGACTAGTTAGATGAATGGAGTTTCTAAGTAAAAGTGTGTAGGACTAGTTAGATGGAGTTTCTAAGTGAAAGTGTGTAGGACTAGTTAGATGAATGGAGTTTCTAAGTGAAAGTGTGTAGGACTAGTTAGATGGAGTTTCTAAGTGAAAGCGTGTAGGACTAGTTAGATGAATGGAGTTTCTAAGTGAAAGTGTGTGGGACTAGTTAGATGGAGTTTCTAAGTGAAAGTGTGTAGGACTAGTTAGATGGAGTTTCTAAGTGAAAGTGTGTAGGACTAGTTAGATGAATGGAGTTTCTAAGTGAAAGTGTGTGGGACTAGTTAGATGGAGTTTCTAAGTGAAAGTGTGTAGGACTAGTTAGATGGAGTTTCTAAGTGAAAGTGTGTGGGACTAGTTAGATGGAGTTTCTAAGTGAAAGTGTGTAGGACTAGTTAGATGGAGTTTCTAAGTGAAAGTGTGTAGGACTGGTTAGATGGAGTTTCTAAGTGAAAGTGTGTAGGACTGGTTAGATGGAGTTTCTAAGTGAAAGTGTGTAGGACTAGTTAGATGGAGTTTCTAAGTGAAAGTGTGTAGGACTAGTTAGATGGAGTTTCTAAGTGAAAGTGTGTAGGACTAGTTAGATGGAGTTTCTAAGTGAAAGTGTGTAGGACTAGTTAGATGAATGGAGTCTCTAAGTGAAGCGTGTAGGACTAGTTAGATGGAGTTTCTAAGTGAAAGCGTGTAGGACTAGTTAGATGAATGGAGTTTCTAAGTGAAAGTGTGTAGGACTAGTTAGATGAATGGAGTTTCTAAGTGAAAGTGTGTAGGACTAGTTAGATGAATGGAGTTTCTAAGTGAAAGTGTGTAGGACTAGTTAGATGGAGTTTCTAAGTGAAAGTGTGTAGGACTAGTTAGATGGAGTTTCTAAGTGAAAGCGTGTAGGACTAGTTAGATGGAGTTTCTAAGTGAAAGTGTGTAGGACTAGTTAGATGGAGTCTCTAAGTGAAGTGTGTAGGACTAGTTAGATGGAGTTTCTAAGTGAAAGTGTGTAGGACTAGTTAGATGGAGTTTCTAAGTGAAAGTGTGTAGGACTAGTTAGATGGAGTCTCTAAGTGAAAGTGTGTAGGACTAGTTAGATGGGGTTTCTAAGTGAAAGTGTGTAGGACTAGTTAGATGGAGTTTCTAAGTGAAAGCGTGTAGGACTAGTTAGATGAATGGAGTTTCTAAGTGAAAGTGTGTAGGACTAGTTAGATGGAGTTTCTAAGTGAAAGTGTGTAGGACTAGTTAGATGGAGTTTCTAAGTGAAAGTGTGTAGGACTAGTTAGATGAATGGAGTTTCTAAGTGAAAGTGTGTAGGACTAGTTAGATGAATGGAGTTTCTAAGTAAAAGTGTGTAGGACTAGTTAGATGGAGTCTCTAAGTGAAAGTGTGTAGGACTAGTTAGATGGGGTTTCTAAGTGAAAGTGTGTAGGACTAGTTAGATGGAGTTTCTAAGTGAAAGTGTGTAGGACTAGTTAGATGGAGTTTTTAAGTGAAAGTGTGTAGGACTAGTTAGATGGAGTTTCTAAGTGAAAGTGTGTAGGACTAGTTAGATGGAGTTTCTAAGTGAAAGTGTGTAGGACTAGTTAGATGAATGGAGTTTCTAAGTGAAAGTGTGTAGGACTAGTTAGATGAATGGAGTTTCTAAGTAAAAGTGTGTAGGACTAGTTAGATGGAGTTTCTAAGTGAAAGTGTGTAGGACTAGTTAGATGGAGTTTCTAAGTGAAAGTGTGTAGGACTAGTTAGATGGAGTTTCTAAGTGAAAGCGTGTAGGACTAGTTAGATGAATGGAGTTTCTAAGTAAAAGTGTGTAGGACTAGTTAGATGGAGTTTCTAAGTGAAAGTGTGTAGGACTAGTTAGATGGAGTTTCTAAGTGAAAGTGTGTAGGACTAGTTAGATGGAGTTTTTAAGTGAAAGTGTGTAGGACTAGTTAGATGGAGTTTCTAAGTGAAAGTGTGTAGGACTAGTTAGATGGAGTTTCTAAGTGAAAGTGTGTAGGACTAGTTAGATGGAGTTTCTAAGTGAAAGTGTGTAGGACTAGTTAGATGAATGGAGTTTCTAAGTGAAAGTGTGTAGGACTAGTTAGATGAATGGAGTTTCTAAGTAAAAGTGTGTAGGACTAGTTAGATGGAGTTTCTAAGTGAAAGTGTGTAGGACTAGTTAGATGGAGTTTCTAAGTGAAAGTGTGTAGGACTAGTTAGATGAATGGAGTTTCTAAGTAAAAGTGTGTAGGACTAGTTAGATGGAGTTTCTAAGTGAAAGTGTGTAGGACTAGTTAGATGGAGTTTCTAAGTGAAAGCGTGTAGGACTAGTTAGATGAATGGAGTTTCTAAGTGAAAGTGTGTAGGACTAGTTAGATGGAGTTTCTAAATGAAAGTGTGTAGGACTAGTTAGATGGAGTTTCTAAGTGAAAGTGTGTAGGACTAGTTAGATGGAGTTTCTAAGTGAAAGTGTGTAGGACTAGTTAGATGGAGTTTCTAAGTGAAAGTGTGTAGGACTAGTTAGATGGAGTTTCTAAGTGAAAGTGTGTAGGACTAGTTAGATGGAGTTTCTAAGTGAAAGTGTGTAGGACTAGTTAGATGGAGTTTCTAAGTAAAAGCGTGTAGGACTAGTTAGATGAATGGAGTCTCTAAGTGAAGCGTGTAGGACTAGTTAGATGGAGTTTCTAAGTGAAAGCGTGTAGGACTAGTTAGATGAATGGAGTTTCTAAGTAAAAGTGTGTAGGACTAGTTAGATGGAGTTTCTAAGTGAAAGTGTGTAGGACTAGTTAGATGGAGTTTCTAAGTAAAAGCGTGTAGGACTAGTTAGATGGAGTTTTTAAGTGAAAGTGTGTAGGACTAGTTAGATGGAGTTTCTAAGTGAAAGCGTGTAGGACTAGTTAGATGGAGTTTCTAAGTAAAAGTGTGTAGGACTAGTTAGATGGAGTTTCTAAGTAAAAGTGTGTAGGACTAGTTAGATGAATGGAGTTTCTAAGTAAAAGTGTGTAGGACTAGTTAGATGAATGGAGTTTCTAAGTAAAAGTATGTAGGACTAGTTAGATGGAGTTTCTAAGTGAAAGCGTGTAGGACTAGTTAGATGAATGGAGTTTCTAAGTAAAAGTGTGTAGGACTAGTTAGATGGAGTTTCTAAGTGAAAGTGTGTAGGACTAGTTAGATGGAGTTTCTAAGTAAAAGCGTGTAGGACTAGTTAGATGGAGTTTCTAAGTGAAAGTGTGTAGGACTAGTTAGATGGAGTTTCTAAGTGAAAGCGTGTAGGACTAGTTAGATGAATGGAGTTTCTAAGTGAAAGTGTGTAGGACTAGTTAGATGAATGGAGTTTCTAAGTAAAAGCGTGTAGGACTAGTTAGATGGAGTTTCTAAGTGAAAGTGTGTAGGACTAGTTAGATGGAGTTTCTAAGTAAAAGCGTGTAGGACTAGTTAGATGGAGTTTCTAAGTGAAAGTGTGTAGGACTAGTTAGATGAATGGAGTTTCTAAGTAAAAGCGTGTAGGACTAGTTAGATGGCGTTTCTAAGTGAAAGCGTGTAGGACTAGTTAGATGAATGGAGTTTCTAAGTGAAAGCGTGTAGGACTAGTTAGATGGAGTTTCTAAGTGAAGTGTGTAGGACTAGTTAGATGGAGTTTCTAAGTGAAAGTGTGTAGGACTAGTTAGATGGAGTTTCTAAGTGAAAGTGTGTAGGACTAGTTAGATGGAGTTTCTAAGTGAAAGTGTGTAGGACTAGTTAGATGGAGTTTCTAAGTGAAAGTGTGTAGGACTAGTTAGATGGAGTTTCTAAGTGAAGTGTGTAGGACTAGTTAGATGGAGTTTCTAAGTGGAGTGTGTAGGACTTGTTAGATGGAGTTTCTAAGTGAAAGCGTGTAGGACTAGTTAGATGAATGGAGTTTCTAAGTAAAGTGTGTAGGACTAGTTAGATGGAGTTTCTAAGTGAAAGTGTGTAGGACTAGTTAGATGGAGTTTCTAAGTGAAAGTGTGTAGGACTAGTTAGATGGAGTTTCTAAGTGAAAGCGTGTAGGACTAGTTAGATGAATGGAGTCTCTAAGTGAAGCGTGTAGGACTAGTTAGATGAATGGAGTTTCTAAGTGAAAGTGTGTAGGACTAGTTAGATGGAGTTTCTAAGTAAAGTGTGTAGGACTAGTTAGATGGAGTTTCTAAGTAAAGTGTGTAGGACTAGTTAGATGGAGTTTCTAAGTGAAAGTGTGTAGGACTAGTTAGATGGAGTTTCTAAGTGAAAGTGTGTAGGACTAGTTAAATGGAGTTTCTAAGTGAAAGTGTGTAGGACTAGTTAGATGGAGTTTCTAAGTAAAGTGTGTAGGACTAGTTAGATGGAGTTTCTAAGTGAAAGTGTGTAGGACTAGTTAGATGGAGTTTCTAAGTGAAAGTGTGTAGGACTAGTTAAATGGAGTTTCTAAGTGAAAGTGTGTAGGACTAGTTAGATGGAGTTTCTAAGTGAAAGCGTGTAGGACTAGTTAGATGGAGTTTCTAAGTGAAAGTGTGTAGGACTAGTTAGATGGAGTTTCTAAGTGAAAGTGTGTAGGACTAGTTAGATGGAGTTTCTAAGTGAAAGCGTGAAGGACTAGTTAGATGGAGTTTCTAAGTGAAAGCGTGTAGGACTAGTTAGATGGCGTTTCTAAGTGAAAGCGTGTAGGACTAGTTAGATGAATGGAGTTTCTAAGTAAAAGTGTGTAGGACTAGTTAGATGGAGTTTCTAAGTGAAAGTGTGTAGGACTAGTTAGATGGAGTTTCTAAGTAAAGTGTGTAGGACTAGTTAGATGGAGTTTCTAAGTGAAAGCGTGTAGGACTAGTTAGATGGCGTTTCTAAGTGAAAGCGTGTAGGACTAGTTAGATGAATGGAGTTTCTAAGTGAAAGTGTGTAGGACTAGTTAGATGGAGTTTCTAAGTGAAAGTGTGTAGGACTAGTTAGATGAATGGAGTTTCTAAGTAAAAGTGTGTAGGACTAGTTAGATGAATGGAGTTTCTAAGTGAAAGTGTGTAGGACTAGTTAGATGGAGTTTCTAAGTAAAGTGTGTAGGACTAGTTAAATGGAGTTTCTAAGTGAAAGTGTGTAGGACTAGTTAGATGGAGTTTCTAAGGGAAAGTGTGTAGGACTAGTTAGATGGAGTTTCTAAGTGAAAGCGTGTAGGACTAGTTAGATGAATGGAGTTTCTAAGTAAAAGTGTGTAGGACTAGTTAGATGGAGTTTCTAAGTGAAAGTGTGTAGGACTAGTTAGATGGAGTTTCTAAGTGAAAGTGTGTAGGACTAGTTAGATGGAGTTTCTAAGTGAAAGTGTGTAGGACTAGTTAGATGGAGTTTCTAAGTGAAAGTGTGTAGGACTAGTTAGATGGAGTTTCTAAGTGAAAGCGTGTAGGACTAGTTAGATGAATGGAGTTTCTAAGTAAAAGTGTGTAGGACTAGTTAGATGGAGTTTCTAAGTGAAAGTGTGTAGGACTAGTTAGATGGAGTTTCTAAGTGAAAGTGTGTAGGACTAGTTAGATGAATGGAGTTTCTAAGTAAAAGTGTGTAGGACTAGTTAGATGGAGTTTCTAAGTGAAAGTGTGTAGGACTAGTTAGATGAAGGGAGTTTCTAAGTGAAAGTGTGTAGGACTAGTTAGATGGAGTTTCTAAGTGAAAGTGTGTAGGACTAGTTAGATGGAGTTTCTAAGTGAAAGTGTGTAGGACTAGTTAGATGGAGTTTTTAAGTGAAAGTGTGTAGGACTAGTTAGATGGAGTTTCTAAGTGAAAGTGTGTAGGACTAGTTAGAAGGAGTTTCTAAGTGAAAGTGTGTAGGACTAGTTAGATGGAGTTTCTAAGTGAAAGTGTGTAGGACTAGTTAGATGAATGGAGTTTCTAAGTGAAAGTGTGTAGGACTAGTTAGATGGAGTTTCTAAGTGAAAGTGTGTAGGACTAGTTAGATGGAGTTTCTAAGTGAAAGTGTGTAGGACTAGTTAGATGAATGGAGTTTCTAAGTGAAAGTGTGTAGGACTAGTTAGATGAATGGAGTTTCTAAGTGAAAGTGTGTAGGACTAGTTAGATGGAGTTTCTAAGTAAAGTGTGTAGGACTAGTTAGATGGAGTTTCTAAGTGAAAGTGTGTAGGACTAGTTAGATGGAGTTTCTAAGTGAAAGTGTGTAGGACTAGTTAAATGGAGTTTCTAAGTGAAAGTGTGTAGGACTAGTTAGATGGAGTTTCTAAGTAAAGTGTGTAGGACTAGTTAGATGGAGTTTCTAAGTGAAAGTGTGTAGGACTAGTTAGATGGAGTTTCTAAGTGAAAGTGTGTAGGACTAGTTAAATGGAGTTTCTAAGTGAAAGTGTGTAGGACTAGTTAGATGGAGTTTCTAAGTGAAAGTGTGTAGGACTAGTTAGATGGAGTTTCTAAGTGAAAGTGTGTATGACTAGTTAGATGAATGGAGTTTCTAAGTGAAAGTGTGTAGGACTAGTTAGATGGAGTTTCTAAGTGAAAGTGTGTAGGACTAGTTAGATGGAGTTTCTAAGTGAAAGTGTGTAGGACTAGTTAGATGAATGGAGTTTCTAAGTGAAAGTGTGTAGGACTAGTTAGATGAATGGAGTTTCTAAGTGAAAGTGTGTAGGACTAGTTAGATGGAGTTTCTAAGTAAAGTGTGTAGGACTAGTTAGATGGAGTTTCTAAGTGAAAGTGTGTAGGACTAGTTAGATGGAGTTTCTAAGTGAAAGTGTGTAGGACTAGTTAAATGGAGTTTCTAAGTGAAAGTGTGTAGGACTAGTTAGATGGAGTTTCTAAGTAAAGTGTGTAGGACTAGTTAGATGGAGTTTCTAAGTGAAAGTGTGTAGGACTAGTTAGATGGAGTTTCTAAGTGAAAGTGTGTAGGACTAGTTAAATGGAGTTTCTAAGTGAAAGTGTGTAGGACTAGTTAGATGGAGTTTCTAAGTGAAAGTGTGTAGGACTAGTTAGATGGAGTTTCTAAGTGAAAGTGTGTATGACTAGTTAGATGGAGTTTCTAAGTGAAAGTGTGTAGGACTAGTTAGATGGAGTTTCTAAGTGAAAGTGTCTGGACTAGTTAGATGGAGTTTCTAAGTGAAGTGTGTAGGACTAGTTAGATGGAGTTTCTAAGTGAAAGCGTGTAGGACTAGTTAGATGAATGGAGTTTCTAAGTGAAAGTGTGTAGGACTAGTTAGATGGAGTTTCTAAGTGAAAGTGTGTAGGACTAGTTAGATGGAGTTTCTAAGTGAAAGTGTGTAGGACTAGTTAGATGGAGTTTCTAAGTGAAGTGTGTAGGACTAGTTAGATGGAGTTTCTAAGTGAAAGTGTGTAGGACTAGTTAGATGGAGTTTCTAAGTGAAGTGTGTAGGACTAGTTAGATGGAGTTTCTAAGTGAAAGTGTGTAGGACTAGTTAGATGGAGTTTCTAAGTGAAAGCGTGTAGGACTAGTTAGATGGAGTTTCTAAGTGAAAGTGTGTAGGACTAGTTAGATGGAGTTTCTAAGTGAAAGTGTGTAGGACTAGTTAGATGGAGTTTCTAAGTTAAGTGTGTAGGACTAGTTAGATGGAGTTTCTAAGTGAAAGTGTGTAGGACTAGTTAGATGGAGTTTCTAAGTGAAAGTGTGTAGGACTAGTTAGATGGAGTTTCTAAGTGAAGTGTGTAGGACTAGTTAGATGGAGTTTCTAAGTGAAAGCGTGTAGGACTAGTTAGATGAATGGAGTTTCTAAGTAAAGTGTGTAGGACTAGTTAGATGGAGTCTCTAAGTGAAAGTGTGTAGGACTAGTTAGATGGAGTTTCTAAGTTAAAGCGTGTAGGACTAGTTAGATGGAGTTTCTAAGTGAAAGTGTGTAGGACTAGTTAGATGGAGTTTCTAAGTTAAAGCGTGTAGGACTAGTTAGATGGAGTTTCTAAGTGAAAGTGTGTAGGACTAGTTAGATGGAGTTTCTAAGTGAAAGTGTGTAGGACTAGTTAGATGGAGTTTCTAAGTGAAAGTGTGTAGGACTAGTTAGATGGAGTTTCTAAGTGAAAGTGTGTAGGACTAGTTAGATGGAGTTTCTAAGTGAAAGTGTGTAGGACTAGTTAGATGGAGTTTCTAAGTAAAGTGTGTAGGACTAGTTAGATGGAGTTTCTAAGTGAAAGTGTGTAGGACTAGTTAGATGGAGTTTCTAAGTGAAAGTGTGTAGGACTAGTTAAATGGAGTTTCTAAGTGAAAGTGTGTAGGACTAGTTAGATGGAGTTTCTAAGTGAAAGTGTGTAGGACTAGTTAGATGGAGTTTCTAAGTGAAAGTGTGTATGACTAGTTAGATGGAGTTTCTAAGTGAAAGTGTGTAGGACTAGTTAGATGGAGTTTCTAAGTGAAAGTGTCTGGACTAGTTAGATGGAGTTTCTAAGTGAAGTGTGTAGGACTAGTTAGATGGAGTTTCTAAGTGAAAGCGTGTAGGACTAGTTAGATGAATGGAGTTTCTAAGTGAAAGTGTGTAGGACTAGTTAGATGGAGTTTCTAAGTGAAAGTGTGTAGGACTAGTTAGATGGAGTTTCTAAGTGAAAGTGTGTAGGACTAGTTAGATGGAGTTTCTAAGTGAAGTGTGTAGGACTAGTTAGATGGAGTTTCTAAGTGAAAGTGTGTAGGACTAGTTAGATGGAGTTTCTAAGTGAAGTGTGTAGGACTAGTTAGATGGAGTTTCTAAGTGAAAGTGTGTAGGACTAGTTAGATGGAGTTTCTAAGTGAAAGCGTGTAGGACTAGTTAGATGGAGTTTCTAAGTGAAAGTGTGTAGGACTAGTTAGATGGAGTTTCTAAGTAAAAGTGTGTAGGACTAGTTAGATGGAGTTTCTAAGTTAAGTGTGTAGGACTAGTTAGATGGAGTTTCTAAGTGAAAGTGTGTAGGACTAGTTAGATGGAGTTTCTAAGTGAAAGTGTGTAGGACTAGTTAGATGGAGTTTCTAAGTGAAGTGTGTAGGACTAGTTAGATGGAGTTTCTAAGTGAAAGCGTGTAGGACTAGTTAGATGAATGGAGTTTCTAAGTAAAGTGTGTAGGACTAGTTAGATGGAGTCTCTAAGTGAAAGTGTGTAGGACTAGTTAGATGGAGTTTCTAAGTTAAAGCGTGTAGGACTAGTTAGATGGAGTTTCTAAGTGAAAGTGTGTAGGACTAGTTAGATGGAGTTTCTAAGTTAAAGCGTGTAGGACTAGTTAGATGGAGTTTCTAAGTGAAAGTGTGTAGGACTAGTTAGATGGAGTTTCTAAGTGAAAGTGTGTAGGACTAGTTAGATGGAGTTTCTAAGTGAAAGTGTGTAGGACTAGTTAGATGGAGTTTCTAAGTGAAAGTGTGTAGGACTAGTTAGATGGAGTTTCTAAGTGAAAGTGTGTAGGACTAGTTAGATGGAGTTTCTAAGTGAAAGTGTGTAGGACTAGTTAGATGGAGTCTCTAAGTGAAGTGTGTAGGACTAGTTAGATGAATGGAGTTTCTAAGTGAAAGTGTGTAGGACTAGTTAGATGGAGTTTCTAAGTGAAAGTGTGTAGGACTAGTTAGATGGAGTTTCTAAGTGAAAGTGTGTAGGACTAGTTAGATGGAGTCTCTAAGTGAAGTGTGTAGGACTAGTTAGATGAATGGAGTTTCTAAGTGAAAGTGTGTAGGACTAGTTAGATGGAGTTTCTAAGTGAAAGTGTGTAGGACTAGTTAGATGGAGTTTCTAAGTGAAAGTGTGTAGGACTAGTTAGATGGAGTTTCTAAGTGAAGTGTGTAGGACTAGTTAGATGGAGTTTCTAAGTGAAAGTGTGTAGGACTAGTTAGATGGAGTTTCTAAGTGAAAGTGTGTAGGACTAGTTAGATGGAGTTTCTAAGTGAAAGTGTGTAGGACTAGTTAGATGGAGTTTCTAAGTGAAAGTGTGTAGGACTAGTTAGATGAATGGAGTTTCTAAGTGAAAGTGTGTAGGACTAGTTAGATGGAGTTTCTAAGTGAAAGTGTGTAGGACTAGTTAGATGAATGGAGTTTCTAAGTGAAAGTGTGTAGGACTAGTTAGATGGAGTTTCTAAGTGAAAGTGTGTAGGACTAGTTAGATGAATGGAGTTTCTAAGTGAAAGTGTGTAGGACTAGTTAAATGGAGTTTCTAAGTGAAAGTGTGTAGGACTAGTTAGATGGAGTTTCTAAGTGAAAGCGTGTAGGACTAGTTAGATGGAGTTTCTAAGTGAAAGTGTGTAGGACTAGTTAGATGGAGTCTCTAAGTGAAAGTGTGTAGGACTAGTTAGATGGAGTTTCTAAGTGAAAGTGTGTAGGACTAGTTAGATGAATGGAGTTGCTAAGTGAAAGTGTGTAGGACTAGTTAGATGGAGTTTCTAAGTGAAAGTGTGTAGGAGTAGTTAGATGGAGTTTCTAAGTGAAAGCGTGTAGGACTAGTTAGATGGAGTTTCTAAGTGAAAGCGTGTAGGACTAGTTAGATGAATGGAGTTTCTAAGTGAAAGTGTGTAGGACTAGTTAGATGAATGGAGTTTCTAAGTAAAGTGTGTAGGACTAGTTAGATGGAGTCTCTAAGTGAAAGTGTGTAGGACTAGTTAGATGGAGTTTCTAAGTTAAAGCGTGTAGGACTAGTTAGATGGAGTTTCTAAGTGAAAGTGTGTAGGACTAGTTAGATGGAGTTTCTAAGTTAAAGCGTGTAGGACTAGTTAGATGGAGTTTCTAAGTGAAAGTGTGTAGGACTAGTTAGATGGAGTTTCTAAGTGAAAGTGTGTAGGACTAGTTAGATGGAGTTTCTAAGTGAAAGTGTGTAGGACTAGTTAGATGGAGTTTCTAAGTGAAAGTGTGTAGGACTAGTTAGATGGAGTTTCTAAGTGAAAGTGTGTAGGACTAGTTAGATGGAGTTTCTAAGTGAAAGTGTGTAGGACTAGTTAAATGGAGTTTCTAAGTGAAAGTGTGTAGGACTAGTTAGATGGAGTTTCTAAGTAAAGTGTGTAGGACTAGTTAGATGGAGTTTCTAAGTGAAAGTGTGTAGGACTAGTTAGATGGAGTTTCTAAGTGAAAGTGTGTAGGACTAGTTAGATGGAGTTTCTAAGTAAAGTGTGTAGGACTAGTTAGATGAATGGAGTTTCTAAGTAAAAGTGTGTAGGACTAGTTAGATGGAGTTTCTAAGTAAAAGTGTGTAGGACTAGTTAGATGAATGGAGTTTCTAAGTAAAAGTGTGTAGGACTAGTTAGATGAATGGAGTTTCTAAGTAAAAGTGTGTAGGACTAGTTAGATGGAGTTTCTAAGTGAAAGTGTGTAGGACTAGTTAGATGGAGTTTCTAAGTGAAAGTGTGTAGGACTAGTTAGATGGAGTTTCTAAGTGAAAGTGTGTAGGACTAGTTAGATGGAGTTTCTAAGTGAAAGTGTGTAGGACTAGTTAATGGAGTTTCTAAGTGAAAGTGTGTAGGACTAGTTAGATGGAGTTTCTAAGTAAAGTGTGTAGGACTAGTTAGATGGAGTTTCTAAGTGAAAGTGTGTAGGACTAGTTAGATGGAGTTTCTAAGTGAAAGTGTGTAGGACTAGTTAAATGGAGTTTCTAAGTGAAAGTGTGTAGGACTAGTTAGATGGAGTTTCTAAGTAAAGTGTGTAGGACTAGTTAGATGGAGTTTCTAAGTGAAAGTGTGTAGGACTAGTTAGATGGAGTTTCTAAGTGAAAGCGTGTAGGACTAGTTAGATGGAGTTTCTAAGTGAAAGTGTGTAGGACTAGTTAGATGGAGTTTCTAAGTGAAAGTGTGTAGGACTAGTTAGATGGAGTTTCTAAGTGAAAGTGTGTAGGACTAGTTAGATGGAGTTTCTAAGTGAAAGCGTGTAGGACTAGTTAGATGGAGTTTCTAAGTGAAAGCATGTAGGACTAGTTAGATGGAGTTTCTAAGTGAAAGTGTGTAGGACTAGTTAGATGGAGTTTCTAAGTGAAGCGTGTAGGACTAGTTAGATGGAGTTTCTAAGTGAAAGCGTTTAGGACTAGTTAGATGGAGTTTCTAAGGGAAAGTGTGTAGGACTAGTTAGATGGAGTTTCTAAGTGAAAGCGTGTAGGACTAGTTAGATGGAGTTTCTAAGGGAAAGTGTGTAGGACTAGTTAGATGGAGTTTCTAAGTGAAAGTGTGTAGGACTAGTTAGATGGAGTTTCTAAGTGAAAGCGTGTAGGACTAGTTAGATGGAGTCTCTAAGTGAAGCGTGTAGGACTAGTTAGATGAATTGAGTTTCTAAGTAAAAGTGTGTAGGACTAGTTAGATGGAGTTTCTAAGTGAAAGCGTGTAGGACTAGTTAGATGGAGTTTCTAAGGGAAAGTGTGTAGGACTAGTTAGATGGAGTTTCTAAGTGAAAGCGTGTAGGACTAGTTAGATGGAGTCTCTAAGTGAAAGTGTAGGACTAGTTAGATGAATGGAGTTTCTAAGTAAAAGTGTGTAGGACTAGTTAGATGGAGTTTCTAAGTGAAAGTGTGTAGGACTAGTTAGATGAATGGAGTTTCTAAGTGAAAGTGTGTAGGACTAGTTAGATGGAGTTTCTAAGGGAAAGTGTGTAGGACTAGTTAGATGGAGTTTCTAAGTGAAAGCGTGTAGGACTAGTTAGATGAATGGAGTTTCTAAGTAAAAGTGTGTAGGACTAGTTAGATGGAGTTTCTAAGTGAAAGTGTGTAGGACTAGTTAGATGAATGGAGTTTCTAAGTGAAAGTGTGTAGGACTAGTTAGATGGAGTTTCTAAGTGAAAGTGTGTAGGACTAGTTAGATGGAGTTTCTAAGTGAAAGTGTGTAGGACTAGTTAGATGGAGTTTCTAAGTGAAAGCGTGTAGGACTAGTTAGATGAATGGAGTTTCTAAGTAAAAGTGTGTAGGACTAGTTAGATGGAGTTTCTAAGTGAAAGTGTGTAGGACTAGTTAGATGGAGTTTCTAAGTGAAAGTGTGTAGGACTAGTTAGATGAATGGAGTTTCTAAGTAAAAGTGTGTAGGACTAGTTAGATGGAGTTTCCAAGTGAAAGTGTGTAGGACTAGTTAGATGAAGGGAGTTTCTAAGTGAAAGTGTGTAGGACTAGTTAGATGGAGTTTCTAAGTGAAAGTGTGTAGGACTAGTTAGATGGAGTTTCTAAGTGAAAGTGTGTAGGACTAGTTAGATGGAGTTTTTAAGTGAAAGTGTGTAGGACTAGTTAGATGGAGTTTCTAAGTAAAGTGTGTAGGACTAGTTAGATGGAGTTTCTAAGTGAAAGTGTGTAGGACTAGTTAGATGGAGTTTCTAAGTGAAAGTGTGTAGGACTAGTTAGATGGAGTTTCTAAGTGAAAGTGTGTAGGACTAGTTAGATGGAGTTTCTAAGTGAAGTGTGTAGGACTAGTTAGATGGAGTTTCTAAGTGAAAGTGTGTAGGACTAGTTAGATGGAGTTTCTAAGTGAAAGTGTGTAGGACTAGTTAGATGGAGTTTCTAAGTGAAAGTGTGTAGGACTAGTTAGATGGAGTTTCTAAGTGAAAGTGTGTAGGACTAGTTAGATGGAGTTTCTAAGTGAAGTGTGTAGGACTAGTTAGATGGAGTTTCTAAGTGGAGTGTGTAGGACTTGTTAGATGGAGTTTCTAAGTGAAAGCGTGTAGGACTAGTTAGATGAATGGAGTTTCTAAGTAAAGTGTGTAGGACTAGTTAGATGGAGTTTCTAAGTGAAAGTGTGTAGGACTAGTTAGATGGAGTTTCTAAGTGAA
This sequence comes from Electrona antarctica, assembly GCF_951216825.1. NCBI lineage: Eukaryota > Metazoa > Chordata > Actinopteri > Myctophiformes > Myctophidae > Electrona > Electrona antarctica. The sequence goes on along the minus strand of NW_027637817.1, from coordinate 185,710 downwards.
AGCGTGAAGGACTAGTTAGATGGAGTTTCTAAGTGAAAGTGTGTAGGACTAGTTAGATGGAGTTTCTAAGTGAAAGTGTGTAGGACTAGTTAGATGGAGTTTCTAAGTGAAAGCGTGTAGGACTAGTTAGATGAATGGAGTCTCTAAGTGAAGCGTGTAGGACTAGTTAGATGAATGGAGTTTCTAAGTGAAAGTGTGTAGGACTAGTTAGATGGAGTTTCTAAGTAAAGTGTGTAGGACTAGTTAGATGGAGTTTCTAAGTGAAAGCGTGTAGGACTAGTTAGATGGAGTTTCTAAGTGAAAGTGTGTAGGACTAGTTAGATGGAGTTTCTAAGTGAAAGTGTGTAGGACTAGTTAGATGGAGTTTCTAAGTGAAAGCGTGAAGGACTAGTTAGATGGAGTTTCTAAGTGAAAGTGTGTAGGACTAGTTAGATGGAGTTTCTAAGTGAAAGTGTGTAGGACTAGTTAGATGGAGTTTCTAAGTGAAAGCGTGTAGGACTAGTTAGATGAATGGAGTCTCTAAGTGAAGCGTGTAGGACTAGTTAGATGAATGGAGTTTCTAAGTGAAAGTGTGTAGGACTAGTTAGATGGAGTTTCTAAGTAAAGTGTGTAGGACTAGTTAGATGGAGTTTCTAAGTGAAAGCGTGTAGGACTAGTTAGATGAATGGAGTCTCTAAGTGAAGCATGTAGGACTAGTTAGATGGCGTTTCTAAGTGAAAGCGTGTAGGACTAGTTAGATGGAGTTTCTAAGTGAAAGCGTGTAGGACTAGTTAGATGAATGGAGTTTCTAAGTGAAAGTGTGTAGGACTAGTTAGATGGAGTTTCTAAGTGAAAGTGTGTAGGACTAGTTAGATGAATGGAGTTTCTAAGTGAAAGTGTGTAGGACTAGTTAGATGGAGTTTCTAAGTGAAAGTGTGTAGGACTAGTTAGATGAATGGAGTCTCTAAGTGAAGCGTGTAGGACTAGTTAGATGGAGTTTCTAAGTGAAAGCGTGTAGGACTAGTTAGATGGAGTTTCTAAGTGAAAGTGTGTAGGACTAGTTAGATGGATGGAGTTTCTAAGTGAAAGTGTGTAGGACTAGTTAGATGAATGGAGTTTCTAAGTAAAAGTGTGTAGGACTAGTTAGATGGAGTTTCTAAGTGAAAGTGTGTAGGACTAGTTAGATGGAGTTTCTAAGTGAAAGCGTGTAGGACTAGTTAGATGGAGTTTCTAAGTGAAAGCGTGTAGGACTAGTTAGATGAATGGAGTTTCTAAGTAAAAGTGTGTAGGACTAGTTAGATGGAGTTTCTAAGTGAAAGTGTGTAGGACTAGTTAGATGAATGGAGTTTCTAAGTGAAAGTGTGTAGGACTAGTTAGATGGAGTTTCTAAGTGAAAGCGTGTAGGACTAGTTAGATGAATGGAGTTTCTAAGTGAAAGTGTGTAGGACTAGTTAGATGGAGTTTCTAAGTGAAAGTGTGTAGGACTAGTTAGATGGAGTCTCTAAGTGAAGTGTGTAGGACTAGTTAGATGGAGTTTCTAAGTGAAAGTGTGTAGGACTAGTTAGATGGAGTTTCTAAGTGAAAGTGTGTATGACTAGTTAGATGGAGTTTCTAAGTGAAAGTGTGTAGGACTAGTTAGATGGAGTTTCTAAGTGAAAGTGTCTGGACTAGTTAGATGGAGTTTCTAAGTGAAGTGTGTAGGACTAGTTAGATGGAGTTTCTAAGTGAAAGCGTGTAGGACTAGTTAGATGAATGGAGTTTCTAAGTGAAAGTGTGTAGGACTAGTTAGATGGAGTTTCTAAGTGAAAGTGTGTAGGACTAGTTAGATGGAGTTTCTAAGTGAAAGTGTGTAGGACTAGTTAGATGGAGTTTCTAAGTGAAGTGTGTAGGACTAGTTAGATGGAGTTTCTAAGTGAAAGTGTGTAGGACTAGTTAGATGGAGTTTCTAAGTGAAGTGTGTAGGACTAGTTAGATGGAGTTTCTAAGTGAAAGTGTGTAGGACTAGTTAGATGGAGTTTCTAAGTGAAAGCGTGTAGGACTAGTTAGATGGAGTTTCTAAGTGAAAGTGTGTAGGACTAGTTAGATGGAGTTTCTAAGTGAAAGTGTGTAGGACTAGTTAGATGGAGTTTCTAAGTTAAGTGTGTAGGACTAGTTAGATGGAGTTTCTAAGTGAAAGTGTGTAGGACTAGTTAGATGGAGTTTCTAAGTGAAAGTGTGTAGGACTAGTTAGATGGAGTTTCTAAGTGAAGTGTGTAGGACTAGTTAGATGGAGTTTCTAAGTGAAAGCGTGTAGGACTAGTTAGATGAATGGAGTTTCTAAGTAAAGTGTGTAGGACTAGTTAGATGGAGTCTCTAAGTGAAAGTGTGTAGGACTAGTTAGATGGAGTTTCTAAGTTAAAGCGTGTAGGACTAGTTAGATGGAGTTTCTAAGTGAAAGTGTGTAGGACTAGTTAGATGGAGTTTCTAAGTGAAAGTGTGTAGGACTAGTTAGATGGAGTTTCTAAGTGAAAGTGTGTAGGACTAGTTAGATGGAGTTTCTAAGTGAAAGTGTGTAGGACTAGTTAGATGGAGTTTCTAAGTGAAGTGTGTAGGACTAGTTAGATGGAGTTTCTAAGTGAAAGTGTGTAGGACTAGTTAGATGGAGTTTCTAAGTGAAAGTGTGTAGGACTAGTTAGATGGAGTTTCTAAGTGAAAGTGTGTAGGACTAGTTAGATGGAGTTTCTAAGTGAAAGTGTGTAGGACTAGTTAGATGGAGTTTCTAAGTGAAGTGTGTAGGACTAGTTAGATGGAGTTTCTAAGTGGAGTGTGTATGACTTGTTAGATGGAGTTTCTAAGTGAAAGCGTGTAGGACTAGTTAGATGAATGGAGTTTCTAAGTAAAGTGTGTAGGACTAGTTAGATGGAGTTTCTAAGTGAAAGTGTGTAGGACTAGTTAGATGGAGTTTCTAAGTGAAAGTGTGTAGGACTAGTTAGATGGAGTTTCTAAGTGAAAGCGTGTAGGACTAGTTAGATGAATGGAGTCTCTAAGTGAAGCGTGTAGGACTAGTTAGATGAATGGAGTTTCTAAGTGAAAGTGTGTAGGACTAGTTAGATGGAGTTTCTAAGTAAAGTGTGTAGGACTAGTTAGATGGAGTTTCTAAGTGAAAGCGTGTAGGACTAGTTAGATGGAGTTTCTAAGTGAAAGTGTGTAGGACTAGTTAGATGGAGTTTCTAAGTGAAAGTGTGTAGGACTAGTTAGATGGAGTTTCTAAGTGAAAGCGTGAAGGACTAGTTAGATGGAGTTTCTAAGTGAAAGTGTGTAGGACTAGTTAGATGGAGTTTCTAAGTGAAAGTGTGTAGGACTAGTTAGATGGAGTTTCTAAGTGAAAGCGTGTAGGACTAGTTAGATGAATGGAGTCTCTAAGTGAAGCGTGTAGGACTAGTTAGATGAATGGAGTTTCTAAGTGAAAGTGTGTAGGACTAGTTAGATGGAGTTTCTAAGTAAAGTGTGTAGGACTAGTTAGATGGAGTTTCTAAGTGAAAGCGTGTAGGACTAGTTAGATGAATGGAGTCTCTAAGTGAAGCATGTAGGACTAGTTAGATGGCGTTTCTAAGTGAAAGCGTGTAGGACTAGTTAGATGGAGTTTCTAAGTGAAAGCGTGTAGGACTAGTTAGATGAATGGAGTTTCTAAGTGAAAGTGTGTAGGACTAGTTAGAAGGAGTTTCTAAGTGAAAGTGTGTAGGACTAGTTAGATGAATGGAGTTTCTAAGTGAAAGTGTGTAGGACTAGTTAGATGGAGTTTCTAAGTAAAGTGTGTAGGACTAGTTAGATGGAGTTTCTAAGTGAAAGCGTGTAGGACTAGTTAGATGGAGTTTCTAAGTGAAAGCGTGTAGGACTAGTTAGATGAATGGAGTTTCTAAGTAAAAGTGTGTAGGACTAGTTAGATGGAGTTTCTAAGTGAAAGTGTGTAGGACTAGTTAGATGAATGGAGTTTCTAAGTGAAAGTGTGTAGGACTAGTTAGATGGAGTTTCTAAGTGAAAGCGTGTAGGACTAGTTAGATGAATGGAGTTTCTAAGTGAAAGTGTGTAGGACTAGTTAGATGGAGTTTCTAAGTGAAAGTGTGTAGGACTAGTTAGATGGAGTCTCTAAGTGAAGTGTGTAGGACTAGTTAGATGGAGTTTCTAAGTGAAAGTGTGTAGGACTAGTTAGATGGAGTTTCTAAGTGAAAGTGTGTAGGACTAGTTAGATGGAGTTTCTAAGTGAAAGTGTGTAGGACTAGTTAGATGGAGTTTCTAAGTGAAAGTGTGTAGGACTAGTTAGATGAATGGAGTTTCTAAGTGAAAGTGTGTAGGACTAGTTAGATGGAGTTTCTAAGTGAAAGTGTGTAGGACTAGTTAGATGGAGTTTCTAAGTGAAAGTGTGTAGGACTAGTTAGATGAATGGAGTTTCTAAGTGAAAGTGTGTAGGACTAGTTAGATGAATGGAGTTTCTAAGTGAAAGTGTGTAGGACTAGTTAGATGAATGGAGTTTCTAAGTGAAAGTGTGTAGGACTAGTTAGATGGAGTTTCTAAGTAAAGTGTGTAGGACTAGTTAGATGGAGTTTCTAAGTGAAAGTGTGTAGGACTAGTTAGATGGAGTTTCTAAGTGAAAGTGTGTAGGACTAGTTAGATGGAGTTTCTAAGTGAAGTGTGTAGGACTAGTTAGATGGAGTTTCTAAGTGAAAGTGTGTAGGACTAGTTAGATGGAGTTTCTAAGTGAAAGTGTGTAGGACTAGTTAGATGGAGTTTCTAAGTGAAAGTGTGTAGGACTAGTTAGATGGAGTTTCTAAGTGAAAGTGTGTAGGACTAGTTAGATGGAGTTTCTAAGTGAAGTGTGTAGGACTAGTTAGATGGAGTTTCTAAGTGGAGTGTGTAGGACTAGTTAGATGGAGTTTCTAAGTGAAAGTGTGTAGGACTAGTTAGATGGAGTTTCTAAGTGAAAGCGTGTAGGACTAGTTAGATGAATGGAGTCTCTAAGTGAAGCGTGTAGGACTAGTTAGATGAATGGAGTTTCTAAGTGAAAGTGTGTAGGACTAGTTAGATGGAGTTTCTAAGTAAAGTGTGTAGGACTAGTTAGATGGAGTTTCTAAGTGAAAGCGTGTAGGACTAGTTAGATGGAGTTTCTAAGTGAAAGTGTGTAGGACTAGTTAGATGGAGTTTCTAAGTGAAAGTGTGTAGGACTAGTTAGATGGAGTTTCTAAGTGAAAGCGTGAAGGACTAGTTAGATGGAGTTTCTAAGTGAAAGTGTGTAGGACTAGTTAGATGGAGTTTCTAAGTGAAAGTGTGTAGGACTAGTTAGATGGAGTTTCTAAGTGAAAGCGTGTAGGACTAGTTAGATGAATGGAGTCTCTAAGTGAAGCGTGTAGGACTAGTTAGATGAATGGAGTTTCTAAGTGAAAGTGTGTAGGACTAGTTAGATGGAGTTTCTAAGTAAAGTGTGTAGGACTAGTTAGATGGAGTTTCTAAGTGAAAGCGTGTAGGACTAGTTAGATGAATGGAGTCTCTAAGTGAAGCATGTAGGACTAGTTAGATGGCGTTTCTAAGTGAAAGCGTGTAGGACTAGTTAGATGGAGTTTCTAAGTGAAAGCGTGTAGGACTAGTTAGATGAATGGAGTTTCTAAGTGAAAGTGTGTAGGACTAGTTAGAAGGAGTTTCTAAGTGAAAGTGTGTAGGACTAGTTAGATGAATGGAGTTTCTAAGTGAAAGTGTGTAGGACTAGTTAGATGGAGTTTCTAAGTAAAGTGTGTAGGACTAGTTAGATGGAGTTTCTAAGTGAAAGCGTGTAGGACTAGTTAGATGGAGTTTCTAAGTGAAAGCGTGTAGGACTAGTTAGATGAATGGAGTTTCTAAGTAAAAGTGTGTAGGACTAGTTAGATGGAGTTTCTAAGTGAAAGTGTGTAGGACTAGTTAGATGAATGGAGTTTCTAAGTGAAAGTGTGTAGGACTAGTTAGATGGAGTTTCTAAGTGAAAGCGTGTAGGACTAGTTAGATGAATGGAGTTTCTAAGTGAAAGTGTGTAGGACTAGTTAGATGGAGTTTCTAAGTGAAAGTGTGTAGGACTAGTTAGATGGAGTCTCTAAGTGAAGTGTGTAGGACTAGTTAGATGGAGTTTCTAAGTGAAAGTGTGTAGGACTAGTTAGATGGAGTTTCTAAGTGAAAGTGTGTAGGACTAGTTAGATGGAGTTTCTAAGTGAAAGTGTGTAGGACTAGTTAGATGGAGTTTCTAAGTGAAAGTGTGTAGGACTAGTTAGATGAATGGAGTTTCTAAGTGAAAGTGTGTAGGACTAGTTAGATGGAGTTTCTAAGTGAAAGTGTGTAGGACTAGTTAGATGGAGTTTCTAAGTGAAAGTGTGTAGGACTAGTTAGATGAATGGAGTTTCTAAGTGAAAGTGTGTAGGACTAGTTAGATGAATGGAGTTTCTAAGTGAAAGTGTGTAGGACTAGTTAGATGAATGGAGTTTCTAAGTGAAAGTGTGTAGGACTAGTTAGATGGAGTTTCTAAGTAAAGTGTGTAGGACTAGTTAGATGGAGTTTCTAAGTGAAAGTGTGTAGGACTAGTTAGATGGAGTTTCTAAGTGAAAGTGTGTAGGACTAGTTAGATGGAGTTTCTAAGTGAAGTGTGTAGGACTAGTTAGATGGAGTTTCTAAGTGAAAGTGTGTAGGACTAGTTAGATGGAGTTTCTAAGTGAAAGTGTGTAGGACTAGTTAGATGGAGTTTCTAAGTGAAAGTGTGTAGGACTAGTTAGATGGAGTTTCTAAGTGAAAGTGTGTAGGACTAGTTAGATGGAGTTTCTAAGTGAAGTGTGTAGGACTAGTTAGATGGAGTTTCTAAGTGGAGTGTGTAGGACTTGTTAGATGGAGTTTCTAAGTGAAAGCATGTAGGACTAGTTAGATGAATGGAGTTTCTAAGTAAAGTGTGTAGGACTAGTTAGATGGAGTTTCTAAGTGAAAGTGTGTAGGACTAGTTAGATGGAGTTTCTAAGTGAAAGCGTGAAGGACTAGTTAGATGGAGTTTCTAAGTGAAAGTGTGTAGGACTAGTTAGATGGAGTTTCTAAGTGAAAGTGTGTAGGACTAGTTAGATGGAGTTTCTAAGTGAAAGCGTGTAGGACTAGTTAGATGGAGTTTCTAAGTGAAAGCATGTAGGACTAGTTAGATGGAGTTTCTAAGTGAAAGTGTGTAGGACTAGTTAGATGGAGTTTCTAAGTGAAGCGTGTAGGACTAGTTAGATGGAGTTTCTAAGTGAAAGCGTGTAGGACTAGTTAGATGGAGTTTCTAAGGGAAAGTGTGTAGGACTAGTTAGATGGAGTTTCTAAGTGAAAGCGTGTAGGACTAGTTAGATGGAGTTTCTAAGGGAAAGTGTGTAGGACTAGTTAGATGGAGTTTCTAAGTGAAAGTGTGTAGGACTAGTTAGATGGAGTTTCTAAGTGAAAGCGTGTAGGACTAGTTAGATGGAGTCTCTAAGTGAAGCGTGTAGGACTAGTTAGATGAATTGAGTTTCTAAGTAAAAGTGTGTAGGACTAGTTAGATGGAGTTTCTAAGTGAAAGCGTGTAGGACTAGTTAGATGGAGTTTCTAAGGGAAAGTGTGTAGGACTAGTTAGATGGAGTTTCTAAGTGAAAGCGTGTAGGACTAGTTAGATGGAGTCTCTAAGTGAAGCGTGTAGGACTAGTTAGATGAATGGAGTTTCTAAGTAAAAGTGTGTAGGACTAGTTAGATGGAGTTTCTAAGTGAAAGTGTGTAGGACTAGTTAGATGAATGGAGTTTCTAAGTGAAAGTGTGTAGGACTAGTTAGATGGAGTTTCTAAGGGAAAGTGTGTAGGACTAGTTAGATGGAGTTTCTAAGTGAAAGCGTGTAGGACTAGTTAGATGAATGGAGTTTCTAAGTAAAAGTGTGTAGGACTAGTTAGATGGAGTTTCTAAGTGAAAGTGTGTAGGACTAGTTAGATGAATGGAGTTTCTAAGTGAAAGTGTGTAGGACTAGTTAGATGGAGTTTCTAAGTGAAAGTGTGTAGGACTAGTTAGATGGAGTTTCTAAGTGAAAGTGTGTAGGACTAGTTAGATGGAGTTTCTAAGTGAAAGCGTGTAGGACTAGTTAGATGAATGGAGTTTCTAAGTAAAAGTGTGTAGGACTAGTTAGATGGAGTTTCTAAGTGAAAGTGTGTAGGACTAGTTAGATGGAGTTTCTAAGTGAAAGTGTGTAGGACTAGTTAGATGAATGGAGTTTCTAAGTAAAAGTGTGTAGGACTAGTTAGATGGAGTTTCTAAGTGAAAGTGTGTAGGACTAGTTAGATGAAGGGAGTTTCTAAGTGAAAGTGTGTAGGACTAGTTAGATGGAGTTTCTAAGTGAAAGTGTGTAGGACTAGTTAGATGGAGTTTCTAAGTGAAAGTGTGTAGGACTAGTTAGATGGAGTTTTTAAGTGAAAGTGTGTAGGACTAGTTAGATGGAGTTTCTAAGTGAAAGTGTGTAGGACTAGTTAGAAGGAGTTTCTAAGTGAAAGTGTGTAGGACTAGTTAGATGGAGTTTCTAAGTGAAAGTGTGTAGGACTAGTTAGATGAATGGAGTTTCTAAGTGAAAGTGTGTAGGACTAGTTAGATGGAGTTTCTAAGTGAAAGTGTGTAGGACTAGTTAGATGGAGTTTCTAAGTGAAAGTGTGTAGGACTAGTTAGATGAATGGAGTTTCTAAGTGAAAGTGTGTAGGACTAGTTAGATGAATGGAGTTTCTAAGTGAAAGTGTGTAGGACTAGTTAGATGGAGTTTCTAAGTAAAGTGTGTAGGACTAGTTAGATGGAGTTTCTAAGTGAAAGTGTGTAGGACTAGTTAGATGGAGTTTCTAAGTGAAAGTGTGTAGGACTAGTTAAATGGAGTTTCTAAGTGAAAGTGTGTAGGACTAGTTAGATGGAGTTTCTAAGTAAAGTGTGTAGGACTAGTTAGATGGAGTTTCTAAGTGAAAGTGTGTAGGACTAGTTAGATGGAGTTTCTAAGTGAAAGTGTGTAGGACTAGTTAAATGGAGTTTCTAAGTGAAAGTGTGTAGGACTAGTTAGATGGAGTTTCTAAGTGAAAGTGTGTAGGACTAGTTAGATGGAGTTTCTAAGTGAAAGTGTGTATGACTAGTTAGATGAATGGAGTTTCTAAGTGAAAGTGTGTAGGACTAGTTAGATGGAGTTTCTAAGTGAAAGTGTGTAGGACTAGTTAGATGGAGTTTCTAAGTGAAAGTGTGTAGGACTAGTTAGATGAATGGAGTTTCTAAGTGAAAGTGTGTAGGACTAGTTAGATGAATGGAGTTTCTAAGTGAAAGTGTGTAGGACTAGTTAGATGGAGTTTCTAAGTAAAGTGTGTAGGACTAGTTAGATGGAGTTTCTAAGTGAAAGTGTGTAGGACTAGTTAGATGGAGTTTCTAAGTGAAAGTGTGTAGGACTAGTTAAATGGAGTTTCTAAGTGAAAGTGTGTAGGACTAGTTAGATGGAGTTTCTAAGTAAAGTGTGTAGGACTAGTTAGATGGAGTTTCTAAGTGAAAGTGTGTAGGACTAGTTAGATGGAGTTTCTAAGTGAAAGTGTGTAGGACTAGTTAAATGGAGTTTCTAAGTGAAAGTGTGTAGGACTAGTTAGATGGAGTTTCTAAGTGAAAGTGTGTAGGACTAGTTAGATGGAGTTTCTAAGTGAAAGTGTGTATGACTAGTTAGATGGAGTTTCTAAGTGAAAGTGTGTAGGACTAGTTAGATGGAGTTTCTAAGTGAAAGTGTCTGGACTAGTTAGATGGAGTTTCTAAGTGAAGTGTGTAGGACTAGTTAGATGGAGTTTCTAAGTGAAAGCGTGTAGGACTAGTTAGATGAATGGAGTTTCTAAGTGAAAGTGTGTAGGACTAGTTAGATGGAGTTTCTAAGTGAAAGTGTGTAGGACTAGTTAGATGGAGTTTCTAAGTGAAAGTGTGTAGGACTAGTTAGATGGAGTTTCTAAGTGAAGTGTGTAGGACTAGTTAGATGGAGTTTCTAAGTGAAAGTGTGTAGGACTAGTTAGATGGAGTTTCTAAGTGAAGTGTGTAGGACTAGTTAGATGGAGTTTCTAAGTGAAAGTGTGTAGGACTAGTTAGATGGAGTTTCTAAGTGAAAGCGTGTAGGACTAGTTAGATGGAGTTTCTAAGTGAAAGTGTGTAGGACTAGTTAGATGGAGTTTCTAAGTGAAAGTGTGTAGGACTAGTTAGATGGAGTTTCTAAGTTAAGTGTGTAGGACTAGTTAGATGGAGTTTCTAAGTGAAAGTGTGTAGGACTAGTTAGATGGAGTTTCTAAGTGAAAGTGTGTAGGACTAGTTAGATGGAGTTTCTAAGTGAAGTGTGTAGGACTAGTTAGATGGAGTTTCTAAGTGAAAGCGTGTAGGACTAGTTAGATGAATGGAGTTTCTAAGTAAAGTGTGTAGGACTAGTTAGATGGAGTCTCTAAGTGAAAGTGTGTAGGACTAGTTAGATGGAGTTTCTAAGCTAAAGCGTGTAGGACTAGTTAGATGGAGTTTCTAAGTGAAAGTGTGTAGGACTAGTTAGATGGAGTTTCTAAGTTAAAGCGTGTAGGACTAGTTAGATGGAGTTTCTAAGTGAAAGTGTGTAGGACTAGTTAGATGGAGTTTCTAAGTGAAAGTGTGTAGGACTAGTTAGATGGAGTTTCTAAGTGAAAGTGTGTAGGACTAGTTAGATGGAGTTTCTAAGTTAAAGTGTGTAGGACTAGTTAGATGGAGTTTCTAAGTGAAAGTGTGTAGGACTAGTTAGATGGAGTTTCTAAGTAAAGTGTGTAGGACTAGTTAGATGGAGTTTCTAAGTGAAAGTGTGTAGGACTAGTTAGATGGAGTTTCTAAGTGAAAGTGTGTAGGACTAGTTAAATGGAGTTTCTAAGTGAAAGTGTGTAGGACTAGTTAGATGGAGTTTCTAAGTGAAAGTGTGTAGGACTAGTTAGATGGAGTTTCTAAGTGAAAGTGTGTATGACTAGTTAGATGGAGTTTCTAAGTGAAAGTGTGTAGGACTAGTTAGATGGAGTTTCTAAGTGAAAGTGTCTGGACTAGTTAGATGGAGTTTCTAAGTGAAGTGTGTAGGACTAGTTAGATGGAGTTTCTAAGTGAAAGCGTGTAGGACTAGTTAGATGAATGGAGTTTCTAAGTGAAAGTGTGTAGGACTAGTTAGATGGAGTTTCTAAGTGAAAGTGTGTAGGACTAGTTAGATGGAGTTTCTAAGTGAAAGTGTGTAGGACTAGTTAGATGGAGTTTCTAAGTGAAGTGTGTAGGACTAGTTAGATGGAGTTTCTAAGTGAAAGTGTGTAGGACTAGTTAGATGGAGTTTCTAAGTGAAGTGTGTAGGACTAGTTAGATGGAGTTTCTAAGTGAAAGTGTGTAGGACTAGTTAGATGGAGTTTCTAAGTGAAAGCGTGTAGGACTAGTTAGATGGAGTTTCTAAGTGAAAGTGTGTAGGACTAGTTAGATGGAGTTTCTAAGTGAAAGTGTGTAGGACTAGTTAGATGGAGTTTCTAAGTTAAGTGTGTAGGACTAGTTAGATGGAGTTTCTAAGTGAAAGTGTGTAGGACTAGTTAGATGGAGTTTCTAAGTGAAAGTGTGTAGGACTAGTTAGATGGAGTTTCTAAGTGAAGTGTGTAGGACTAGTTAGATGGAGTTTCTAAGTGAAAGCGTGTAGGACTAGTTAGATGAATGGAGTTTCTAAGTAAAGTGTGTAGGACTAGTTAGATGGAGTCTCTAAGTGAAAGTGTGTAGGACTAGTTAGATGGAGTTTCTAAGTTAAAGCGTGTAGGACTAGTTAGATGGAGTTTCTAAGTGAAAGTGTGTAGGACTAGTTAGATGGAGTTTCTAAGTTAAAGCGTGTAGGACTAGTTAGATGGAGTTTCTAAGTGAAAGTGTGTAGGACTAGTTAGATGGAGTTTCTAAGTGAAAGTGTGTAGGACTAGTTAGATGGAGTTTCTAAGTGAAAGTGTGTAGGACTAGTTAGATGGAGTTTCTAAGTGAAAGTGTGTAGGACTAGTTAGATGGAGTTTCTAAGTGAAAGTGTGTAGGACTAGTTAGATGGAGTTTCTAAGTGAAAGTGTGTAGGACTAGTTAGATGGAGTCTCTAAGTGAAGTGTGTAGGACTAGTTAGATGAATGGAGTTTCTAAGTGAAAGTGTGTAGGACTAGTTAGATGGAGTTTCTAAGTGAAAGTGTGTAGGACTAGTTAGATGGAGTTTCTAAGTGAAAGTGTGTAGGACTAGTTAGATGGAGTCTCTAAGTGAAGTGTGTAGGACTAGTTAGATGAATGGAGTTTCTAAGTGAAAGTGTGTAGGACTAGTTAGATGGAGTTTCTAAGTGAAAGTGTGTAGGACTAGTTAGATGGAGTTTCTAAGTGAAAGTGTGTAGGACTAGTTAGATGGAGTTTCTAAGTGAAGTGTGTAGGACTAGTTAGATGGAGTTTCTAAGTGAAAGTGTGTAGGACTAGTTAGATGGAGTTTCTAAGTGAAAGTGTGTAGGACTAGTTAGATGGAGTTTCTAAGTGAAAGTGTGTAGGACTAGTTAGATGGAGTTTCTAAGTGAAAGTGTGTAGGACTAGTTAGATGAATGGAGTTTCTAAGTGAAAGTGTGTAGGACTAGTTAGATGGAGTTTCTAAGTGAAAGTGTGTAGGACTAGTTAGATGAATGGAGTTTCTAAGTGAAAGTGTGTAGGACTAGTTAGATGGAGTTTCTAAGTGAAAGTGTGTAGGACTAGTTAGATGAATGGAGTTTCTAAGTGAAAGTGTGTAGGACTAGTTAAATGGAGTTTCTAAGTGAAAGTGTGTAGGACTAGTTAGATGGAGTTTCTAAGTGAAAGCGTGTAGGACTAGTTAGATGGAGTTTCTAAGTGAAAGTGTGTAGGACTAGTTAGATGGAGTCTCTAAGTGAAAGTGTGTAGGACTAGTTAGATGGAGTTTCTAAGTGAAAGTGTGTAGGACTAGTTAGATGAATGGAGTTGCTAAGTGAAAGTGTGTAGGACTAGTTAGATGGAGTTTCTAAGTGAAAGTGTGTAGGAGTAGTTAGATGGAGTTTCTAAGTGAAAGCGTGTAGGACTAGTTAGATGGAGTTTCTAAGTGAAAGCGTGTAGGACTAGTTAGATGAATGGAGTTTCTAAGTGAAAGTGTGTAGGACTAGTTAGATGAATGGAGTTTCTAAGTAAAGTGTGTAGGACTAGTTAGATGGAGTCTCTAAGTGAAAGTGTGTAGGACTAGTTAGATGGAGTTTCTAAGTTAAAGCGTGTAGGACTAGTTAGATGGAGTTTCTAAGTGAAAGTGTGTAGGACTAGTTAGATGGAGTTTCTAAGTTAAAGCGTGTAGGACTAGTTAGATGGAGTTTCTAAGTGAAAGTGTGTAGGACTAGTTAGATGGAGTTTCTAAGTGAAAGTGTGTAGGACTAGTTAGATGGAGTTTCTAAGTGAAAGTGTGTAGGACTAGTTAGATGGAGTTTCTAAGTGAAAGTGTGTAGGACTAGTTAGATGGAGTTTCTAAGTGAAAGTGTGTAGGACTAGTTAGATGGAGTTTCTAAGTGAAAGTGTGTAGGACTAGTTAAATGGAGTTTCTAAGTGAAAGTGTGTAGGACTAGTTAGATGGAGTTTCTAAGTAAAGTGTGTAGGACTAGTTAGATGGAGTTTCTAAGTGAAAGTGTGTAGGACTAGTTAGATGGAGTTTCTAAGTGAAAGTGTGTAGGACTAGTTAGATGGAGTTTCTAAGTAAAGTGTGTAGGACTAGTTAGATGAATGGAGTTTCTAAGTAAAAGTGTGTAGGACTAGTTAGATGGAGTTTCTAAGTAAAAGTGTGTAGGACTAGTTAGATGAATGGAGTTTCTAAGTAAAAGTGTGTAGGACTAGTTAGATGAATGGAGTTTCTAAGTAAAAGTGTGTAGGACTAGTTAGATGGAGTTTCTAAGTGAAAGTGTGTAGGACTAGTTAGATGGAGTTTCTAAGTGAAAGTGTGTAGGACTAGTTAGATGGAGTTTCTAAGTGAAAGTGTGTAGGACTAGTTAGATGGAGTTTCTAAGTGAAAGTGTGTAGGACTAGTTAATGGAGTTTCTAAGTGAAAGTGTGTAGGACTAGTTAGATGGAGTTTCTAAGTAAAGTGTGTAGGACTAGTTAGATGGAGTTTCTAAGTGAAAGTGTGTAGGACTAGTTAGATGGAGTTTCTAAGTGAAAGTGTGTAGGACTAGTTAAATGGAGTTTCTAAGTGAAAGTGTGTAGGACTAGTTAGATGGAGTTTCTAAGTAAAGTGTGTAGGACTAGTTAGATGGAGTTTCTAAGTGAAAGTGTGTAGGACTAGTTAGATGGAGTTTCTAAGTGAAAGCGTGTAGGACTAGTTAGATGGAGTTTCTAAGTGAAAGTGTGTAGGACTAGTTAGATGGAGTTTCTAAGTGAAAGTGTGTAGGACTAGTTAGATGGAGTTTCTAAGTGAAAGTGTGTAGGACTAGTTAGATGGAGTTTCTAAGTGAAAGCGTGTAGGACTAGTTAGATGGAGTTTCTAAGTGAAAGCATGTAGGACTAGTTAGATGGAGTTTCTAAGTGAAAGTGTGTAGGACTAGTTAGATGGAGTTTCTAAGTGAAGCGTGTAGGACTAGTTAGATGGAGTTTCTAAGTGAAAGCGTGTAGGACTAGTTAGATGGAGTTTCTAAGGGAAAGTGTGTAGGACTAGTTAGATGGAGTTTCTAAGTGAAAGCGTGTAGGACTAGTTAGATGGAGTTTCTAAGGGAAAGTGTGTAGGACTAGTTAGATGGAGTTTCTAAGTGAAAGTGTGTAGGACTAGTTAGATGGAGTTTCTAAGTGAAAGCGTGTAGGACTAGTTAGATGGAGTCTCTAAGTGAAGCGTGTAGGACTAGTTAGATGAATTGAGTTTCTAAGTAAAAGTGTGTAGGACTAGTTAGATGGAGTTTCTAAGTGAAAGCGTGTAGGACTAGTTAGATGGAGTTTCTAAGGGAAAGTGTGTAGGACTAGTTAGATGGAGTTTCTAAGTGAAAGCGTGTAGGACTAGTTAGATGGAGTCTCTAAGTGAAAGTGTAGGACTAGTTAGATGAATGGAGTTTCTAAGTAAAAGTGTGTAGGACTAGTTAGATGGAGTTTCTAAGTGAAAGTGTGTAGGACTAGTTAGATGAATGGAGTTTCTAAGTGAAAGTGTGTAGGACTAGTTAGATGGAGTTTCTAAGGGAAAGTGTGTAGGACTAGTTAGATGGAGTTTCTAAGTGAAAGCGTGTAGGACTAGTTAGATGAATGGAGTTTCTAAGTAAAAGTGTGTAGGACTAGTTAGATGGAGTTTCTAAGTGAAAGTGTGTAGGACTAGTTAGATGGAGTTTCTAAGTGAAAGTGTGTAGGACTAGTTAGATGGAGTTTCTAAGTGAAAGCGTGTAGGACTAGTTAGATGAATGGAGTTTCTAAGTAAAAGTGTGTAGGACTAGTTAGATGGAGTTTCTAAGTGAAAGTGTGTAGGACTAGTTAGATGGAGTTTCTAAGTGAAAGTGTGTAGGACTAGTTAGATGAATGGAGTTTCTAAGTAAAAGTGTGTAGGACTAGTTAGATGGAGTTTCTAAGTGAAAGTGTGTAGGACTAGTTAGATGAAGGG
The DNA here is from genome assembly GCF_951216825.1 of Electrona antarctica. Classification (NCBI taxonomy): domain Eukaryota; kingdom Metazoa; phylum Chordata; class Actinopteri; order Myctophiformes; family Myctophidae; genus Electrona; species Electrona antarctica. The sequence continues at coordinate 170,121 of NW_027637817.1, read as the reverse complement.
AGTTTCTAAGTGAAAGTGTGTAGGACTAGTTAGATGGAGTTTCTAAGTGAAAGTGTGTAGGACTAGTTAGATGGAGTTTCTAAGTGAAAGTGTGTAGGACTAGTTAGATGGAGTTTTTAAGTGAAAGTGTGTAGGACTAGTTAGATGGAGTTTCTAAGTAAAGTGTGTAGGACTAGTTAGATGGAGTTTCTAAGTGAAAGTGTGTAGGACTAGTTAGATGGAGTTTCTAAGTGAAAGTGTGTAGGACTAGTTAGATGGAGTTTCTAAGTGAAAGTGTGTAGGACTAGTTAGATGGAGTTTCTAAGTGAAGTGTGTAGGACTAGTTAGATGGAGTTTCTAAGTGAAAGTGTGTAGGACTAGTTAGATGGAGTTTCTAAGTGAAAGTGTGTAGGACTAGTTAGATGGAGTTTCTAAGTGAAAGTGTGTAGGACTAGTTAGATGGAGTTTCTAAGTGAAAGTGTGTAGGACTAGTTAGATGGAGTTTCTAAGTGAAGTGTGTAGGACTAGTTAGATGGAGTTTCTAAGTGGAGTGTGTAGGACTTGTTAGATGGAGTTTCTAAGTGAAAGCGTGTAGGACTAGTTAGATGAATGGAGTTTCTAAGTAAAGTGTGTAGGACTAGTTAGATGGAGTTTCTAAGTGAAAGTGTGTAGGACTAGTTAGATGGAGTTTCTAAGTGAAAGCGTGAAGGACTAGTTAGATGGAGTTTCTAAGTGAAAGTGTGTAGGACTAGTTAGATGGAGTTTCTAAGTGAAAGTGTGTAGGACTAGTTAGATGGAGTTTCTAAGTGAAAGCGTGTAGGACTAGTTAGATGAATGGAGTCTCTAAGTGAAGCGTGTAGGACTAGTTAGATGAATGGAGTTTCTAAGTGAAAGTGTGTAGGACTAGTTAGATGGAGTTTCTAAGTAAAGTGTGTAGGACTAGTTAGATGGAGTTTCTAAGTGAAAGCGTGTAGGACTAGTTAGATGGAGTTTCTAAGTGAAAGTGTGTAGGACTAGTTAGATGGAGTTTCTAAGTGAAAGTGTGTAGGACTAGTTAGATGGAGTTTCTAAGTGAAAGCGTGAAGGACTAGTTAGATGGAGTTTCTAAGTGAAAGTGTGTAGGACTAGTTAGATGGAGTTTCTAAGTGAAAGTGTGTAGGACTAGTTAGATGGAGTTTCTAAGTGAAAGCGTGTAGGACTAGTTAGATGAATGGAGTCTCTAAGTGAAGCGTGTAGGACTAGTTAGATGAATGGAGTTTCTAAGTGAAAGTGTGTAGGACTAGTTAGATGGAGTTTCTAAGTAAAGTGTGTAGGACTAGTTAGATGGAGTTTCTAAGTGAAAGCGTGTAGGACTAGTTAGATGAATGGAGTCTCTAAGTGAAGCATGTAGGACTAGTTAGATGGCGTTTCTAAGTGAAAGCGTGTAGGACTAGTTAGATGGAGTTTCTAAGTGAAAGCGTGTAGGACTAGTTAGATGAATGGAGTTTCTAAGTGAAAGTGTGTAGGACTAGTTAGATGGAGTTTCTAAGTGAAAGTGTGTAGGACTAGTTAGATGAATGGAGTTTCTAAGTGAAAGTGTGTAGGACTAGTTAGATGGAGTTTCTAAGTGAAAGTGTGTAGGACTAGTTAGATGAATGGAGTCTCTAAGTGAAGCGTGTAGGACTAGTTAGATGGAGTTTCTAAGTGAAAGCGTGTAGGACTAGTTAGATGGAGTTTCTAAGTGAAAGTGTGTAGGACTAGTTAGATGGATGGAGTTTCTAAGTGAAAGTGTGTAGGACTAGTTAGATGAATGGAGTTTCTAAGTAAAAGTGTGTAGGACTAGTTAGATGGAGTTTCTAAGTGAAAGTGTGTAGGACTAGTTAGATGGAGTTTCTAAGTGAAAGCGTATAGGACTAGTTAGATGGAGTTTCTAAGTGAAAGCGTGTAGGACTAGTTAGATGAATGGAGTTTCTAAGTAAAAGTGTGTAGGACTAGTTAGATGGAGTTTCTAAGTGAAAGTGTGTAGGACTAGTTAGATGAATGGAGTTTCTAAGTGAAAGTGTGTAGGACTAGTTAGATGGAGTTTCTAAGTGAAAGCGTGTAGGACTAGTTAGATGAATGGAGTTTCTAAGTGAAAGTGTGTAGGACTAGTTAGATGGAGTTTCTAAGTGAAAGTGTGTAGGACTAGTTAGATGGAGTCTCTAAGTGAAGTGTGTAGGACTAGTTAGATGGAGTTTCTAAGTGAAAGTGTGTAGGACTAGTTAGATGGAGTTTCTAAGTGAAAGTGTGTATGACTAGTTAGATGGAGTTTCTAAGTGAAAGTGTGTAGGACTAGTTAGATGGAGTTTCTAAGTGAAAGTGTCTGGACTAGTTAGATGGAGTTTCTAAGTGAAGTGTGTAGGACTAGTTAGATGGAGTTTCTAAGTGAAAGCGTGTAGGACTAGTTAGATGAATGGAGTTTCTAAGTGAAAGTGTGTAGGACTAGTTAGATGGAGTTTCTAAGTGAAAGTGTGTAGGACTAGTTAGATGGAGTTTCTAAGTGAAAGTGTGTAGGACTAGTTAGATGGAGTTTCTAAGTGAAGTGTGTAGGACTAGTTAGATGGAGTTTCTAAGTGAAAGTGTGTAGGACTAGTTAGATGGAGTTTCTAAGTGAAGTGTGTAGGACTAGTTAGATGGAGTTTCTAAGTGAAAGTGTGTAGGACTAGTTAGATGGAGTTTCTAAGTGAAAGCGTGTAGGACTAGTTAGATGGAGTTTCTAAGTGAAAGTGTGTAGGACTAGTTAGATGGAGTTTCTAAGTGAAAGTGTGTAGGACTAGTTAGATGGAGTTTCTAAGTTAAGTGTGTAGGACTAGTTAGATGGAGTTTCTAAGTGAAAGTGTGTAGGACTAGTTAGATGGAGTTTCTAAGTGAAAGTGTGTAGGACTAGTTAGATGGAGTTTCTAAGTGAAGTGTGTAGGACTAGTTAGATGGAGTTTCTAAGTGAAAGCGTGTAGGACTAGTTAGATGAATGGAGTTTCTAAGTAAAGTGTGTAGGACTAGTTAGATGGAGTCTCTAAGTGAAAGTGTGTAGGACTAGTTAGATGGAGTTTCTAAGTTAAAGCGTGTAGGACTAGTTAGATGGAGTTTCTAAGTGAAAGTGTGTAGGACTAGTTAGATGGAGTTTCTAAGTGAAAGTGTGTAGGACTAGTTAGATGAATGGAGTTTCTAAGTAAAGTGTGTAGGACTAGTTAGATGGAGTTTCTAAGTGAAAGTGTGTAGGACTAGTTAGATGGAGTTTCTAAGTGAAAGCGTGAAGGACTAGTTAGATGGAGTTTCTAAGTGAAAGTGTGTAGGACTAGTTAGATGGAGTTTCTAAGTGAAAGTGTGTAGGACTAGTTAGATGGAGTTTCTAAGTGAAAGCGTGTAGGACTAGTTAGATGAATGGAGTCTCTAAGTGAAGCGTGTAGGACTAGTTAGATGAATGGAGTTTCTAAGTGAAAGTGTGTAGGACTAGTTAGATGGAGTTTCTAAGTAAAGTGTGTAGGACTAGTTAGATGGAGTTTCTAAGTGAAAGCGTGTAGGACTAGTTAGATGGAGTTTCTAAGTGAAAGTGTGTAGGACTAGTTAGATGGAGTTTCTAAGTGAAAGTGTGTAGGACTAGTTAGATGGAGTTTCTAAGTGAAAGCGTGAAGGACTAGTTAGATGGAGTTTCTAAGTGAAAGTGTGTAGGACTAGTTAGATGGAGTTTCTAAGTGAAAGTGTGTAGGACTAGTTAGATGGAGTTTCTAAGTGAAAGCGTGTAGGACTAGTTAGATGAATGGAGTCTCTAAGTGAAGCGTGTAGGACTAGTTAGATGAATGGAGTTTCTAAGTGAAAGTGTGTAGGACTAGTTAGATGGAGTTTCTAAGTAAAGTGTGTAGGACTAGTTAGATGGAGTTTCTAAGTGAAAGCGTGTAGGACTAGTTAGATGAATGGAGTCTCTAAGTGAAGCATGTAGGACTAGTTAGATGGCGTTTCTAAGTGAAAGCGTGTAGGACTAGTTAGATGGAGTTTCTAAGTGAAAGCGTGTAGGACTAGTTAGATGAATGGAGTTTCTAAGTGAAAGTGTGTAGGACTAGTTAGATGGAGTTTCTAAGTGAAAGTGTGTAGGACTAGTTAGATGAATGGAGTTTCTAAGTGAAAGTGTGTAGGACTAGTTAGATGGAGTTTCTAAGTGAAAGTGTGTAGGACTAGTTAGATGAATGGAGTCTCTAAGTGAAGCGTGTAGGACTAGTTAGATGGAGTTTCTAAGTGAAAGCGTGTAGGACTAGTTAGATGGAGTTTCTAAGTGAAAGTGTGTAGGACTAGTTAGATGGATGGAGTTTCTAAGTGAAAGTGTGTAGGACTAGTTAGATGAATGGAGTTTCTAAGTAAAAGTGTGTAGGACTAGTTAGATGGAGTTTCTAAGTGAAAGTGTGTAGGACTAGTTAGATGGAGTTTCTAAGTGAAAGCGTGTAGGACTAGTTAGATGGAGTTTCTAAGTGAAAGCGTGTAGGACTAGTTAGATGAATGGAGTTTCTAAGTAAAAGTGTGTAGGACTAGTTAGATGGAGTTTCTAAGTGAAAGTGTGTAGGACTAGTTAGATGAATGGAGTTTCTAAGTGAAAGTGTGTAGGACTAGTTAGATGGAGTTTCTAAGTGAAAGCGTGTAGGACTAGTTAGATGAATGGAGTTTCTAAGTGAAAGTGTGTAGGACTAGTTAGATGGAGTTTCTAAGTGAAAGTGTGTAGGACTAGTTAGATGGAGTCTCTAAGTGAAGTGTGTAGGACTAGTTAGATGGAGTTTCTAAGTGAAAGTGTGTAGGACTAGTTAGATGGAGTTTCTAAGTGAAAGTGTGTATGACTAGTTAGATGGAGTTTCTAAGTGAAAGTGTGTAGGACTAGTTAGATGGAGTTTCTAAGTGAAAGTGTCTGGACTAGTTAGATGGAGTTTCTAAGTGAAGTGTGTAGGACTAGTTAGATGGAGTTTCTAAGTGAAAGCGTGTAGGACTAGTTAGATGAATGGAGTTTCTAAGTGAAAGTGTGTAGGACTAGTTAGATGGAGTTTCTAAGTGAAAGTGTGTAGGACTAGTTAGATGGAGTTTCTAAGTGAAAGTGTGTAGGACTAGTTAGATGGAGTTTCTAAGTGAAGTGTGTAGGACTAGTTAGATGGAGTTTCTAAGTGAAAGTGTGTAGGACTAGTTAGATGGAGTTTCTAAGTGAAGTGTGTAGGACTAGTTAGATGGAGTTTCTAAGTGAAAGTGTGTAGGACTAGTTAGATGGAGTTTCTAAGTGAAAGCGTGTAGGACTAGTTAGATGGAGTTTCTAAGTGAAAGTGTGTAGGACTAGTTAGATGGAGTTTCTAAGTGAAAGTGTGTAGGACTAGTTAGATGGAGTTTCTAAGTTAAGTGTGTAGGACTAGTTAGATGGAGTTTCTAAGTGAAAGTGTGTAGGACTAGTTAGATGGAGTTTCTAAGTGAAAGTGTGTAGGACTAGTTAGATGGAGTTTCTAAGTGAAGTGTGTAGGACTAGTTAGATGGAGTTTCTAAGTGAAAGCGTGTAGGACTAGTTAGATGAATGGAGTTTCTAAGTAAAGTGTGTAGGACTAGTTAGATGGAGTCTCTAAGTGAAAGTGTGTAGGACTAGTTAGATGGAGTTTCTAAGTTAAAGCGTGTAGGACTAGTTAGATGGAGTTTCTAAGTGAAAGTGTGTAGGACTAGTTAGATGGAGTTTCTAAGTGAAAGTGTGTAGGACTAGTTAGATGGAGTTTCTAAGTGAAAGTGTGTAGGACTAGTTAGATGGAGTTTCTAAGTGAAAGTGTGTAGGACTAGTTAGATGGAGTTTCTAAGTGAAGTGTGTAGGACTAGTTAGATGGAGTTTCTAAGTGAAAGTGTGTAGGACTAGTTAGATGGAGTTTCTAAGTGAAAGTGTGTAGGACTAGTTAGATGGAGTTTCTAAGTGAAAGTGTGTAGGACTAGTTAGATGGAGTTTCTAAGTGAAAGTGTGTAGGACTAGTTAGATGGAGTTTCTAAGTGAAGTGTGTAGGACTAGTTAGATGGAGTTTCTAAGTGGAGTGTGTAGGACTTGTTAGATGGAGTTTCTAAGTGAAAGCGTGTAGGACTAGTTAGATGAATGGAGTTTCTAAGTAAAGTGTGTAGGACTAGTTAGATGGAGTTTCTAAGTGAAAGTGTGTAGGACTAGTTAGATGGAGTTTCTAAGTGAAAGTGTGTAGGACTAGTTAGATGGAGTTTCTAAGTGAAAGCGTGTAGGACTAGTTAGATGAATGGAGTCTCTAAGTGAAGCGTGTAGGACTAGTTAGATGAATGGAGTTTCTAAGTGAAAGTGTGTAGGACTAGTTAGATGGAGTTTCTAAGTAAAGTGTGTAGGACTAGTTAGATGGAGTTTCTAAGTGAAAGCGTGTAGGACTAGTTAGATGGAGTTTCTAAGTGAAAGTGTGTAGGACTAGTTAGATGGAGTTTCTAAGTGAAAGTGTGTAGGACTAGTTAGATGGAGTTTCTAAGTGAAAGCGTGAAGGACTAGTTAGATGGAGTTTCTAAGTGAAAGTGTGTAGGACTAGTTAGATGGAGTTTCTAAGTGAAAGTGTGTAGGACTAGTTAGATGGAGTTTCTAAGTGAAAGCGTGTAGGACTAGTTAGATGAATGGAGTCTCTAAGTGAAGCGTGTAGGACTAGTTAGATGAATGGAGTTTCTAAGTGAAAGTGTGTAGGACTAGTTAGATGGAGTTTCTAAGTAAAGTGTGTAGGACTAGTTAGATGGAGTTTCTAAGTGAAAGCGTGTAGGACTAGTTAGATGAATGGAGTCTCTAAGTGAAGCATGTAGGACTAGTTAGATGGCGTTTCTAAGTGAAAGCGTGTAGGACTAGTTAGATGGAGTTTCTAAGTGAAAGCGTGTAGGACTAGTTAGATGAATGGAGTTTCTAAGTGAAAGTGTGTAGGACTAGTTAGAAGGAGTTTCTAAGTGAAAGTGTGTAGGACTAGTTAGATGAATGGAGTTTCTAAGTGAAAGTGTGTAGGACTAGTTAGATGGAGTTTCTAAGTAAAGTGTGTAGGACTAGTTAGATGGAGTTTCTAAGTGAAAGCGTGTAGGACTAGTTAGATGGAGTTTCTAAGTGAAAGCGTGTAGGACTAGTTAGATGAATGGAGTTTCTAAGTAAAAGTGTGTAGGACTAGTTAGATGGAGTTTCTAAGTGAAAGTGTGTAGGACTAGTTAGATGAATGGAGTTTCTAAGTGAAAGTGTGTAGGACTAGTTAGATGGAGTTTCTAAGTGAAAGCGTGTAGGACTAGTTAGATGAATGGAGTTTCTAAGTGAAAGTGTGTAGGACTAGTTAGATGGAGTTTCTAAGTGAAAGTGTGTAGGACTAGTTAGATGGAGTCTCTAAGTGAAGTGTGTAGGACTAGTTAGATGGAGTTTCTAAGTGAAAGTGTGTAGGACTAGTTAGATGGAGTTTCTAAGTGAAAGTGTGTAGGACTAGTTAGATGGAGTTTCTAAGTGAAAGTGTGTAGGACTAGTTAGATGGAGTTTCTAAGTGAAAGTGTGTAGGACTAGTTAGATGAATTGAGTTTCTAAGTGAAAGTGTGTAGGACTAGTTAGATGGAGTTTCTAAGTGAAAGTGTGTAGGACTAGTTAGATGGAGTTTCTAAGTGAAAGTGTGTAGGACTAGTTAGATGAATGGAGTTTCTAAGTGAAAGTGTGTAGGACTAGTTAGATGAATGGAGTTTCTAAGTGAAAGTGTGTAGGACTAGTTAGATGAATGGAGTTTCTAAGTGAAAGTGTGTAGGACTAGTTAGATGGAGTTTCTAAGTAAAGTGTGTAGGACTAGTTAGATGGAGTTTCTAAGTGAAAGTGTGTAGGACTAGTTAGATGGAGTTTCTAAGTGAAAGTGTGTAGGACTAGTTAGATGGAGTTTCTAAGTGAAGTGTGTAGGACTAGTTAGATGGAGTTTCTAAGTGAAAGTGTGTAGGACTAGTTAGATGGAGTTTCTAAGTGAAAGTGTGTAGGACTAGTTAGATGGAGTTTCTAAGTGAAAGTGTGTAGGACTAGTTAGATGGAGTTTCTAAGTGAAAGTGTGTAGGACTAGTTAGATGGAGTTTCTAAGTGAAGTGTGTAGGACTAGTTAGATGGAGTTTCTAAGTGGAGTGTGTAGGACTTGTTAGATGGAGTTTCTAAGTGAAAGCATGTAGGACTAGTTAGATGAATGGAGTTTCTAAGTAAAGTGTGTAGGACTAGTTAGATGGAGTTTCTAAGTGAAAGTGTGTAGGACTAGTTAGATGGAGTTTCTAAGTGAAAGCGTGAAGGACTAGTTAGATGGAGTTTCTAAGTGAAAGTGTGTAGGACTAGTTAGATGGAGTTTCTAAGTGAAAGTGTGTAGGACTAGTTAGATGGAGTTTCTAAGTGAAAGCGTGTAGGACTAGTTAGATGAATGGAGTCTCTAAGTGAAGCGTGTAGGACTAGTTAGATGAATGGAGTTTCTAAGTGAAATTGTGTAGGACTAGTTAGATGGAGTTTCTAAGTAAAGTGTGTAGGACTAGTTAGATGGAGTTTCTAAGTGAAAGCGTGTAGGACTAGTTAGATGGAGTTTCTAAGTGAAAGTGTGTAGGACTAGTTAGATGGAGTTTCTAAGTGAAAGTGTGTAGGACTAGTTAGATGGAGTTTCTAAGTGAAAGCGTGAAGGACTAGTTAGATGGAGTTTCTAAGTGAAAGTGTGTAGGACTAGTTAGATGGAGTTTCTAAGTGAAAGTGTGTAGGACTAGTTAGATGGAGTTTCTAAGTGAAAGCGTGTAGGACTAGTTAGATGAATGGAGTCTCTAAGTGAAGCGTGTAGGACTAGTTAGATGAATGGAGTTTCTAAGTGAAAGTGTGTAGGACTAGTTAGATGGAGTTTCTAAGTAAAGTGTGTAGGACTAGTTAGATGGAGTTTCTAAGTGAAAGCGTGTAGGACTAGTTAGATGAATGGAGTCTCTAAGTGAAGCATGTAGGACTAGTTAGATGGCGTTTCTAAGTGAAAGCGTGTAGGACTAGTTAGATGGAGTTTCTAAGTGAAAGCGTGTAGGACTAGTTAGATGAATGGAGTTTCTAAGTGAAAGTGTGTAGGACTAGTTAGATGGAGTTTCTAAGTGAAAGTGTGTAGGACTAGTTAGATGAATGGAGTTTCTAAGTGAAAGTGTGTAGGACTAGTTAGATGGAGTTTCTAAGTGAAAGTGTGTAGGACTAGTTAGATGAATGGAGTCTCTAAGTGAAGCGTGTAGGACTAGTTAGATGGAGTTTCTAAGTGAAAGCGTGTAGGACTAGTTAGATGGAGTTTCTAAGTGAAAGTGTGTAGGACTAGTTAGATGGATGGAGTTTCTAAGTGAAAGTGTGTAGGACTAGTTAGATGAATGGAGTTTCTAAGTAAAAGTGTGTAGGACTAGTTAGATGGAGTTTCTAAGTGAAAGTGTGTAGGACTAGTTAGATGGAGTTTCTAAGTGAAAGCGTGTAGGACTAGTTAGATGGAGTTTCTAAGTGAAAGCGTGTAGGACTAGTTAGATGAATGGAGTTTCTAAGTAAAAGTGTGTAGGACTAGTTAGATGGAGTTTCTAAGTGAAAGTGTGTAGGACTAGTTAGATGAATGGAGTTTCTAAGTGAAAGTGTGTAGGACTAGTTAGATGGAGTTTCTAGGGAAAGCGTGTAGGACTAGTTAGATGAATGGAGTTTCTAAGTGAAAGTGTGTAGGACTAGTTAGATGGAGTTTCTAAGTGAAAGTGTGTAGGACTAGTTAGATGGAGTCTCTAAGTGAAGTGTGTAGGACTAGTTAGATGGAGTTTCTAAGTGAAAGTGTGTAGGACTAGTTAGATGGAGTTTCTAAGTGAAAGTGTGTATGACTAGTTAGATGGAGTTTCTAAGTGAAAGTGTGTAGGACTAGTTAGATGGAGTTTCTAAGTGAAAGTGTCTGGACTAGTTAGATGGAGTTTCTAAGTGAAGTGTGTAGGACTAGTTAGATGGAGTTTCTAAGTGAAAGCGTGTAGGACTAGTTAGATGAATGGAGTTTCTAAGTGAAAGTGTGTAGGACTAGTTAGATGGAGTTTCTAAGTGAAAGTGTGTAGGACTAGTTAGATGGAGTTTCTAAGTGAAAGTGTGTAGGACTAGTTAGATGGAGTTTCTAAGTGAAGTGTGTAGGACTAGTTAGATGGAGTTTCTAAGTGAAAGTGTGTAGGACTAGTTAGATGGAGTTTCTAAGTGAAGTGTGTAGGACTAGTTAGATGGAGTTTCTAAGTGAAAGTGTGTAGGACTAGTTAGATGGAGTTTCTAAGTGAAAGCGTGTAGGACTAGTTAGATGGAGTTTCTAAGTGAAAGTGTGTAGGACTAGTTAGATGGAGTTTCTAAGTGAAAGTGTGTAGGACTAGTTAGATGGAGTTTCTAAGTTAAGTGTGTAGGACTAGTTAGATGGAGTTTCTAAGTGAAAGTGTGTAGGACTAGTTAGATGGAGTTTCTAAGTGAAAGTGTGTAGGACTAGTTAGATGGAGTTTCTAAGTGAAGTGTGTAGGACTAGTTACATGGAGTTTCTAAGTGAAAGCGTGTAGGACTAGTTAGATGAATGGAGTTTCTAAGTAAAGTGTGTAGGACTAGTTAGATGGAGTCTCTAAGTGAAAGTGTGTAGGACTAGTTAGATGGAGTTTCTAAGTGAAAGCGTGTAGGACTAGTTAGATGAATGGAGTTTCTAAGTGAAAGTGTGTAGGACTAGTTAGATGGAGTTTCTAAGTGAAAGTGTGTAGGACTAGTTAGATGGAGTCTCTAAGTGAAGTGTGTAGGACTAGTTAGATGGAGTTTCTAAGTGAAAGTGTGTAGGACTAGTTAGATGGAGTTTCTAAGTGAAAGTGTGTAGGACTAGTTAGATGGAGTTTCTAAGTGAAAGTGTGTAGGACTAGTTAGATGGAGTTTCTAAGTGAAAGTGTGTAGGACTAGTTAGATGAATTGAGTTTCTAAGTGAAAGTGTGTAGGACTAGTTAGATAGAGTTTCTAAGTGAAAGTGTGTAGGACTAGTTAGATGGAGTTTCTAAGTGAAAGTGTGTAGGACTAGTTAGATGAATGGAGTTTCTAAGTGAAAGTGTGTAGGACTAGTTAGATGAATGGAGTTTCTAAGTGAAAGTGTGTAGGACTAGTTAGATGAATGGAGTTTCTAAGTGAAAGTGTGTAGGACTAGTTAGATGGAGTTTCTAAGTAAAGTGTGTAGGACTAGTTAGATGGAGTTTCTAAGTGAAAGTGTGTAGGACTAGTTAGATGGAGTTTCTAAGTGAAAGTGTGTAGGACTAGTTAGATGGAGTTTCTAAGTGAAGTGTGTAGGACTAGTTAGATGGAGTTTCTAAGTGAAAGTGTGTAGGACTAGTTAGATGGAGTTTCTAAGTGAAAGTGTGTAGGACTAGTTAGATGGAGTTTCTAAGTGAAAGTGTGTAGGACTAGTTAGATGGAGTTTCTAAGTGAAAGTGTGTAGGACTAGTTAGATGGAGTTTCTAAGTGAAGTGTGTAGGACTAGTTAGATGGAGTTTCTAAGTGGAGTGTGTAGGACTTGTTAGATGGAGTTTCTAAGTGAAAGCATGTAGGACTAGTTAGATGAATGGAGTTTCTAAGTAAAGTGTGTAGGACTAGTTAGATGGAGTTTCTAAGTGAAAGTGTGTAGGACTAGTTAGATGGAGTTTCTAAGTGAAAGCGTGAAGGACTAGTTAGATGGAGTTTCTAAGTGAAAGTGTGTAGGACTAGTTAGATGGAGTTTCTAAGTGAAAGTGTGTAGGACTAGTTAGATGGAGTTTCTAAGTGAAAGCGTGTAGGACTAGTTAGATGAATGGAGTCTCTAAGTGAAGCGTGTAGGACTAGTTAGATGAATGGAGTTTCTAAGTGAAATTGTGTAGGACTAGTTAGATGGAGTTTCTAAGTAAAGTGTGTAGGACTAGTTAGATGGAGTTTCTAAGTGAAAGCGTGTAGGACTAGTTAGATGGAGTTTCTAAGTGAAAGTGTGTAGGACTAGTTAGATGGAGTTTCTAAGTGAAAGTGTGTAGGACTAGTTAGATGGAGTTTCTAAGTGAAAGCGTGAAGGACTAGTTAGATGGAGTTTCTAAGTGAAAGTGTGTAGGACTAGTTAGATGGAGTTTCTAAGTGAAAGTGTGTAGGACTAGTTAGATGGAGTTTCTAAGTGAAAGCGTGTAGGACTAGTTAGATGAATGGAGTCTCTAAGTGAAGCGTGTAGGACTAGTTAGATGAATGGAGTTTCTAAGTGAAAGTGTGTAGGACTAGTTAGATGGAGTTTCTAAGTAAAGTGTGTAGGACTAGTTAGATGGAGTTTCTAAGTGAAAGCGTGTAGGACTAGTTAGATGAATGGAGTCTCTAAGTGAAGCATGTAGGACTAGTTAGATGGCGTTTCTAAGTGAAAGCGTGTAGGACTAGTTAGATGGAGTTTCTAAGTGAAAGCGTGTAGGACTAGTTAGATGAATGGAGTTTCTAAGTGAAAGTGTGTAGGACTAGTTAGATGGAGTTTCTAAGTGAAAGTGTGTAGGACTAGTTAGATGAATGGAGTTTCTAAGTGAAAGTGTGTAGGACTAGTTAGATGGAGTTTCTAAGTGAAAGTGTGTAGGACTAGTTAGATGAATGGAGTCTCTAAGTGAAGCGTGTAGGACTAGTTAGATGGAGTTTCTAAGTGAAAGCGTGTAGGACTAGTTAGATGGAGTTTCTAAGTGAAAGTGTGTAGGACTAGTTAGATGGATGGAGTTTCTAAGTGAAAGTGTGTAGGACTAGTTAGATGAATGGAGTTTCTAAGTAAAAGTGTGTAGGACTAGTTAGATGGAGTTTCTAAGTGAAAGTGTGTAGGACTAGTTAGATGGAGTTTCTAAGTGAAAGCGTGTAGGACTAGTTAGATGGAGTTTCTAAGTGAAAGCGTGTAGGACTAGTTAGATGAATGGAGTTTCTAAGTAAAAGTGTGTAGGACTAGTTAGATGGAGTTTCTAAGTGAAAGTGTGTAGGACTAGTTAGATGAATGGAGTTTCTAAGTGAAAGTGTGTAGGACTAGTTAGATGGAGTTTCTAGGGAAAGCGTGTAGGACTAGTTAGATGAATGGAGTTTCTAAGTGAAAGTGTGTAGGACTAGTTAGATGGAGTTTCTAAGTGAAAGTGTGTAGGACTAGTTAGATGGAGTCTCTAAGTGAAGTGTGTAGGACTAGTTAGATGGAGTTTCTAAGTGAAAGTGTGTAGGACTAGTTAGATGGAGTTTCTAAGTGAAAGTGTGTATGACTAGTTAGATGGAGTTTCTAAGTGAAAGTGTGTAGGACTAGTTAGATGGAGTTTCTAAGTGAAAGTGTCTGGACTAGTTAGATGGAGTTTCTAAGTGAAGTGTGTAGGACTAGTTAGATGGAGTTTCTAAGTGAAAGCGTGTAGGACTAGTTAGATGAATGGAGTTTCTAAGTGAAAGTGTGTAGGACTAGTTAGATGGAGTTTCTAAGTGAAAGTGTGTAGGACTAGTTAGATGGAGTTTCTAAGTGAAAGTGTGTAGGACTAGTTAGATGGAGTTTCTAAGTGAAGTGTGTAGGACTAGTTAGATGGAGTTTCTAAGTGAAAGTGTGTAGGACTAGTTAGATGGAGTTTCTAAGTGAAGTGTGTAGGACTAGTTAGATGGAGTTTCTAAGTGAAAGTGTGTAGGACTAGTTAGATGGAGTTTCTAAGTGAAAGCGTGTAGGACTAGTTAGATGGAGTTTCTAAGTGAAAGTGTGTAGGACTAGTTAGATGGAGTTTCTAAGTGAAAGTGTGTAGGACTAGTTAGATGGAGTTTCTAAGTTAAGTGTGTAGGACTAGTTAGATGGAGTTTCTAAGTGAAAGTGTGTAGGACTAGTTAGATGGAGTTTCTAAGTGAAAGTGTGTAGGACTAGTTAGATGGAGTTTCTAAGTGAAGTGTGTAGGACTAGTTACATGGAGTTTCTAAGTGAAAGCGTGTAGGACTAGTTAGATGAATGGAGTTTCTAAGTAAAGTGTGTAGGACTAGTTAGATGGAGTCTCTAAGTGAAAGTGTGTAGGACTAGTTAGATGGAGTTTCTAAGTTAAAGCGTGTAGGACTAGTTAGATGGAGTTTCTAAGTGAAAGTGTGTAGGACTAGTTAGATGGAGTTTCTAAGTGAAAGTGTGTAGGACTAGTTAGATGGAGTTTCTAAGTGAAAGTGTGTAGGACTAGTTAGATGGAGTTTCTAAGTGAAAGTGTGTAGGACTAGTTAGATGGAGTTTCTAAGTGAAGTGTGTAGGACTAGTTAGATGGAGTTTCTAAGTGAAAGTGTGTAGGACTAGTTAGATGGAGTTTCTAAGTGAAAGTGTGTAGGACTAGTTAGATGGAGTTTCTAAGTGAAAGTGTGTAGGACTAGTTAGATGGAGTTTCTAAGTGAAAGTGTGTAGGACTAGTTAGATGGAGTTTCTAAGTGAAGTGTGTAGGACTAGTTAGATGGAGTTTCTAAGTGGAGTGTGTAGGACTTGTTAGATGGAGTTTCTAAGTGAAAGCGTGTAGGACTAGTTAGATGAATGGAGTTTCTAAGTAAAGTGTGTAGGACTAGTTAGATGGAGTTTCTAAGTGAAAGTGTGTAGGACTAGTTAGATGGAGTTTCTAAGTGAAAGTGTGTAGGACTAGTTAGATGGAGTTTCTAAGTGAAAGCGTGTAGGACTAGTTAGATGAATGGAGTCTCTAAGTGAAGCGTGTAGGACTAGTTAGATGAATGGAGTTTCTAAGTGAAAGTGTGTAGGACTAGTTAGATGGAGTTTCTAAGTAAAGTGTGTAGGACTAGTTAGATGGAGTTTCTAAGTGAAAGCGTGTAGGACTAGTTAGATGGAGTTTCTAAGTGAAAGTGTGTAGGACTAGTTAGATGGAGTTTCTAAGTGAAAGTGTGTAGGACTAGTTAGATGGAGTTTCTAAGTGAAAGCGTGAAGGACTAGTTAGATGGAGTTTCTAAGTGAAAGTGTGTAGGACTAGTTAGATGGAGTTTCTAAGTGAAAGTGTGTAGGACTAGTTAGATGGAGTTTCTAAGTGAAAGCGTGTAGGACTAGTTAGATGAATGGAGTCTCTAAGTGAAGCGTGTAGGACTAGTTAGATGAATGGAGTTTCTAAGTGAAAGTGTGTAGGACTAGTTAGATGGAGTTTCTAAGTAAAGTGTGTAGGACTAGTTAGATGGAGTTTCTAAGTGAAAGCGTGTAGGACTAGTTAGATGAATGGAGTCTCTAAGTGAAGCATGTAGGACTAGTTAGATGGCGTTTCTAAGTGAAAGCGTGTAGGACTAGTTAGATGGAGTTTCTAAGTGAAAGCGTGTAGGACTAGTTAGATGAATGGAGTTTCTAAGTGAAAGTGTGTAGGACTAGTTAGAAGGAGTTTCTAAGTGAAAGTGTGTAGGACTAGTTAGATGAATGGAGTTTCTAAGTGAAAGTGTGTAGGACTAGTTAGATGGAGTTTCTAAGTAAAGTGTGTAGGACTAGTTAGATGGAGTTTCTAAGTGAAAGCGTGTAGGACTAGTTAGATGGAGTTTCTAAGTGAAAGCGTGTAGGACTAGTTAGATGAATGGAGTTTCTAAGTAAAAGTGTGTAGGACTAGTTAGATGGAGTTTCTAAGTGAAAGTGTGTAGGACTAGTTAGATGAATGGAGTTTCTAAGTGAAAGTGTGTAGGACTAGTTAGATGGAGTTTCTAAGTGAAAGCGTGTAGGACTAGTTAGATGAATGGAGTTTCTAAGTGAAAGTGTGTAGGACTAGTTAGATGGAGTTTCTAAGTGAAAGTGTGTAGGACTAGTTAGATGGAGTCTCTAAGTGAAGTGTGTAGGACTAGTTAGATGGAGTTTCTAAGTGAAAGTGTGTAGGACTAGTTAGATGGAGTTTCTAAGTGAAAGTGTGTATGACTAGTTAGATGGAGTTTCTAAGTGAAAGTGTGTAGGACTAGTTAGATGGAGTTTCTAAGTGAAAGTGTCTGGACTAGTTAGATGGAGTTTCTAAGTGAAGTGTGTAGGACTAGTTAGATGGAGTTTCTAAGTGAAAGCGTGTAGGACTAGTTAGATGAATGGAGTTTCTAAGTGAAAGTGTGTAGGACTAGTTAGATGGAGTTTCTAAGTGAAAGTGTGTAGGACTAGTTAGATGGAGTTTCTAAGTGAAAGTGTGTAGGACTAGTTAGATGGAGTTTCTAAGTGAAGTGTGTAGGACTAGTTAGATGGAGTTTCTAAGTGAAAGTGTGTAGGACTAGTTAGATGGAGTTTCTAAGTGAAGTGTGTAGGACTAGTTAGATGGAGTTTCTAAGTGAAAGTGTGTAGGACTAGTTAGATGGAGTTTCTAAGTGAAAGCGTGTAGGACTAGTTAGATGGAGTTTCTAAGTGAAAGTGTGTAGGACTAGTTAGATGGAGTTTCTAAGTGAAAGTGTGTAGGACTAGTTAGATGGAGTTTCTAAGTTAAGTGTGTAGGACTAGTTAGATGGAGTTTCTAAGTGAAAGTGTGTAGGACTAGTTAGATGGAGTTTCTAAGTGAAAGTGTGTAGGACTAGTTAGATGGAGTTTCTAAGTGAAGTGTGTAGGACTAGTTAGATGGAGTTTCTAAGTGAAAGCGTGTAGGACTAGTTAGATGAATGGAGTTTCTAAGTAAAGTGTGTAGGACTAGTTAGATGGAGTCTCTAAGTGAAAGTGTGTAGGACTAGTTAGATGGAGATTCTAAGTTAAAGCGTGTAGGACTAGTTAGATGGAGTTTCTAAGTGAAAGTGTGTAGGACTAGTTAGATGGAGTTTCTAAGTGAAAGTGTGTAGGACTAGTTAGATGGAGTTTCTAAGTGAAAGTGTGTAGGACTAGTTAGATGGAGTTTCTAAGTGAAAGTGTGTAGGACTAGTTAGATGGAGTTTCCAAGTGAAGTGTGTAGGACTAGTTAGATGGAGTTTCTAAGTGAAAGTGTGTAGGACTAGTTAGATGGAGTTTCTAAGTGAAAGTGTGTAGGACTAGTTAGATGGAGTTTCTAAGTGAAAGTGTGTAGGACTAGTTAGATGGAGTTTCTAAGTGAAAGTGTGTAGGACTAGTTAGATGGAGTTTCTAAGTGAAGTGTGTAGGACTAGTTAGATGGAGTTTCTAAGTGGAGTGTGTAGGACTTGTTAGATGGAGTTTCTAAGTGAAAGCGTGTAGGACTAGTTAGATGAATGGAGTTTCTAAGTAAAGTGTGTAGGACTAGTTAGATGGAGTTTCTAAGTGAAAGTGTGTAGGACTAGTTAGATGGAGTTTCTAAGTGAAAGTGTGTAGGACTAGTTAGATGGAGTTTCTAAGTGAAAGCGTGTAGGACTAGTTAGATGAATGGAGTCTCTAAGTGAAGCGTGTAGGACTAGTTAGATGAATGGAGTTTCTAAGTGAAAGTGTGTAGGACTAGTTAGATGGAGTTTCTAAGTAAAGTGTGTAGGACTAGTTAGATGGAGTTTCTAAGTGAAAGCGTGTAGGACTAGTTAGATGGAGTTTCTAAGTGAAAGTGTGTAGGACTAGTTAGATGGAGTTTCTAAGTGAAAGTGTGTAGGACTAGTTAGATGGAGTTTCTAAGTGAAAGCGTGAAGGACTAGTTAGATGGAGTTTCTAAGTGAAAGTGTGTAGGACTAGTTAGATGGAGTTTCTAAGTGAAAGTGTGTAGGACTAGTTAGATGGAGTTTCTAAGTGAAAGCGTGTAGGACTAGTTAGATGAATGGAGTCTCTAATTGAAGCGTGTAGGACTAGTTAGATGAATGGAGTTTCTAAGTGAAAGTGTGTAGGACTAGTTAGATGGAGTTTCTAAGTAAAGTGTGTAGGACTAGTTAGATGGAGTTTCTAAGTGAAAGCGTGTAGGACTAGTTAGATGAATGGAGTCTCTAAGTGAAGCATGTAGGACTAGTTAGATGGCGTTTCTAAGTGAAAGCGTGTAGGACTAGTTAGATGGAGTTTCTAAGTGAAAGCGTGTAGGACTAGTTAGATGAATGGAGTTTCTAAGTGAAAGTGTGTAGGACTAGTTAGAAGGAGTTTCTAAGTGAAAGTGTGTAGGACTAGTTAGATGAATGGAGTTTCTAAGTGAAAGTGTGTAGGACTAGTTAGATGGAGTTTCTAAGTGAAAGTGTGTAGGACTAGTTAGATGAATGGAGTCTCTAAGTGAAGCGTGTAGGACTAGTTAGATGGAGTTTCTAAGTGAAAGCGTGTAGGACTAGTTAGATGGAGTTTCTAAGTGAAAGTGTGTAGGACTAGTTAGATGAATGGAGTTTCTAAGTAAAAGTGTGTAGGACTAGTTAGATGGAGTTTCTAAGTGAAAGTGTGTAGGACTAGTTAGATGGAGTTTCTAAGTGAAAGCGTGTAGGACTAGTTAGATGGAGTTTCTAAGTGAAAGCGTGTAGGACTAGTTAGATGAATGGAGTTTCTAAGTAAAAGTGTGTAGGACTAGTTAGATGGAGTTTCTAAGTGAAAGTGTGTAGGACTAGTTAGATGAATGGAGTTTCTAAGTGAAAGTGTGTAGGACTAGTTAGATGGAGTTTCTAAGTGAAAGCGTGTAGGACTAGTTAGATGAATGGAGTTTCTAAGTGAAAGTGTGTAGGACTAGTTAGATGGAGTTTCTAAGTGAAAGTGTGTATGACTAGTTAGATGGAGTCTCTAAGTGAAGTGTGTAGGACTAGTTAGATGGAGTTTCTAAGTGAAAGTGTGTAGGACTAGTTAGATGGAGTTTCTAAGTGAAAGTGTGTATGACTAGTTAGATGGAGTTTCTAAGTGAAAGTGTGTAGGACTAGTTAGATGGAGTTTCTAAGTGAAAGTGTCTGGACTAGTTAGATGGAGTTTCTAAGTGAAGTGTGTAGGACTAGTTAGATGGAGTTTCTAAGTGAAAGCGTGTAGGACTAGTTAGATGGAGTTTCTAAGTGAAAGCGTGTAGGACTAGTTAGATGAATGGAGTCTCTAAGTGAAGCATGTAGGACTAGTTAGATGGCGTTTCTAAGTGAAAGCGTGTAGGACTAGTTAGATGGAGTTTCTAAGTGAAAGCGTGTAGGACTAGTTAGATGAATGGAGTTTCTAAGTGAAAGTGTGTAGGACTAGTTAGAAGGAGTTTCTAAGTGAAAGTGTGTAGGACTAGTTAGATGAATGGAGTTTCTAAGTGAAAGTGTGTAGGACTAGTTAGATGGAGTTTCTAAGTGAAAGTGTGTAGGACTAGTTAGATGAATGGAGTCTCTAAGTGAAGCGTGTAGGACTAGTTAGATGGAGTTTCTAAGTGAAAGCGTGTAGGACTAGTTAGATGGAGTTTCTAAGTGAAAGTGTGTAGGACTAGTTAGATGGATGGAGTTTCTAAGTGAAAGTGTGTAGGACTAGTTAGATGAATGGAGTTTCTAAGTAAAAGTGTGTAGGACTAGTTAGATGGAGTTTCTAAGTGAAAGTGTGTAGGACTAGTTAGATGGAGTTTCTAAGTGAAAGCGTGTAGGACTAGTTAGATGGAGTTTCTAAGTGAAAGCGTGTAGGACTAGTTAGATGAATGGAGTTTCTAAGTAAAAGTGTGTAGGACTAGTTAGATGGAGTTTCTAAGTGAAAGTGTGTAGGACTAGTTAGATGAATGGAGTTTCTAAGTGAAAGTGTGTAGGACTAGTTAGATGGAGTTTCTAAGTGAAAGCGTGTAGGACTAGTTAGATGAATGGAGTTTCTAAGTGAAAGTGTGTAGGACTAGTTAGATGGAGTTTCTAAGTGAAAGTGTGTAGGACTAGTTAGATGGAGTCTCTAAGTGAAGTGTGTAGGACTAGTTAGATGGAGTTTCTAAGTGAAAGTGTGTAGGACTAGTTAGATGGAGTTTCTAAGTGAAAGTGTGTATGACTAGTTAGATGGAGTTTCTAAGTGAAAGTGTGTAGGACTAGTTAGATGGAGTTTCTAAGTGAAAGTGTCTGGACTAGTTAGATGGAGTTTCTAAGTGAAGTGTGTAGGACTAGTTAGATGGAGTTTCTAAGTGAAAGCGTGTAGGACTAGTTAGATGAATGGCGTTTCTAAGTGAAAGTGTGTAGGACTAGTTAGATGGAGTTTCTAAGTGAAAGTGTGTAGGACTAGTTAGATGGACTTTCTAAGTGAAAGTGTGTAGGACTAGTTAGATGGAGTTTCTAAGTGAAGTGTGTAGGACTAGTTAGATGGAGTTTCTAAGTGAAAGTGTGTAGGACTAGTTAGATGGAGTTTCTAAGTGAAGTGTGTAGGACTAGTTAGATGGAGTTTCTAAGTGAAAGTGTGTAGGACTAGTTAGATGGAGTTTCTAAGTGAAAGCGTGTAGGACTAGTTAGATGGAGTTTCTAAGTGAAAGTGTGTAGGACTAGTTAGATGGAGTTTCTAAGAGAAAGTGTGTAGGACTAGTTAGATGGAGTTTCTAAGTTAAGTGTGTAGGACTAGTTAGATTGAGTTTCTAAGTGAAAGTGTGTAGGACTATTTAGATGGAGTTTCTAAGTGAAAGTGTGTAGGACTAGTTAGATGGAGTTTCTAAGTGAAGTGTGTAGGACTAGTTAGATGGAGTTTCTAAGTGAAAGCGTGTAGGACTAGTTAGATGAATGGAGTTTCTAAGTAAAGTGTGTAGGACTAGTTAGATGGAGTCTCTAAGTGAAAGTGTGTAGGACTAGTTAGATGGAGTTTCTAAGTTAAAGCGTGTAGGACTAGTTAGATGGAGTTTCTAAGTGAAAGTGTGTAGGACTAGTTAGATGGAGTTTCTAAGTTAAAGCGTGTAGGACTAGTTAGATGGAGTTTCTAAGTGAAAGTGTGTAGGACTAGTTAGATGGAGTTTCTAAGTGAAAGTGTGTAGGACTAGTTAGATGGAGTTTCTAAGTGAAAGTGTGTAGGACTAGTTAGATGGAGTTTCTAAGTGAAAGTGTGTAGGACTAGTTAGATGAATGGAGTTTCTAAGTGAAAGTGTGTAGGACTAGTTAGATGGAGTTTCTAAGTGAAAGTGTGTAGGACTAGTTAGATGGAGTTTCTAAGTGAAAGTGTGTAGGACTAGTTAGATGGAGTTTCTAAGTGAAGTGTGTAGGACTAGTTAGATGGAGTTTCTAAGTGAAAGTTTTGTAGGACTAGTTAGATGGAGTTTCTAAGTGAAAGTGTGTAGGACTAGTTAGATGGAGTTTCTAAGTGAAAGTGTGTAGGACTAGTTAGATGGAGTTTCTAAGTGAAAGTGTGTAGGACTAGTTAGATGGAGTTTCTAAGTGAAAGTGTGTAGGACTAGTTAGATGAATGGAGTTTCTAAGTGAAAGTGTGTAGGACTAGTTAGATGAATGGAGTTTCTAAGTGAAAGTGTGTAGGACTAGTTAGAAGGAGTTTCTAAGTGAAAGTGTGTAGGACTAGTTAGATGAATGGAGTTTCTAAGTGAAAGTGTGTAGGACTAGTTAGATGGAGTTTCTAAGTGAAAGTGTGTAGGACTAGTTAGATGAATGGAGTCTCTAAGTGAAGCGTGTAGGACTAGTTAGATGGAGTTTCTAAGTGAAAGCGTGTAGGACTAGTTAGATGGAGTTTCTAAGTGAAAGTGTGTAGGACTAGTTAGATGGATGGAGTTTCTAAGTGAAAGTGTGTAGGACTAGTTAGATGAATGGAGTTTCTAAGTAAAAGTGTGTAGGACTAGTTAGATGGAGTTTCTAAGTGAAAGTGTGTAGGACTAGTTAGATGGAGTTTCTAAGTGAAAGCGTGTAGGACTAGTTAGATGGAGTTTCTAAGTGAAAGCGTGTAGGACTAGTTAGATGAATGGAGTTTCTAAGTAAAAGTGTGTAGGACTAGTTAGATGGAGTTTCTAAGTGAAAGTGTGTAGGACTAGTTAGATGAATGGAGTTTCTAAGTGAAAGTGTGTAGGACTAGTTAGATGGAGTTTCTAAGTGAAAGCGTGTAGGACTAGTTAGATGAATGGAGTTTCTAAGTGAAAGTGTGTAGGACTAGTTAGATGGAGTTTCTAAGTGAAAGTGTGTAGGACTAGTTAGATGGAGTCTCTAAGTGAAGTGTGTAGGACTAGTTAGATGGAGTTTCTAAGTGAAAGTGTGTAGGACTAGTTAGATGGAGTTTCTAAGTGAAAGTGTGTATGACTAGTTAGATGGAGTTTCTAAGTGAAAGTGTGTAGGACTAGTTAGATGGAGTTTCTAAGTGAAAGTGTCTGGACTAGTTAGATGGAGTTTCTAAGTGAAGTGTGTAGGACTAGTTAGATGGAGTTTCTAAGTGAAAGCGTGTAGGACTAGTTAGATGAATGGCGTTTCTAAGTGAAAGTGTGTAGGACTAGTTAGATGGAGTTTCTAAGTGAAAGTGTGTAGGACTAGTTAGATGGAGTTTCTAAGTGAAAGTGTGTAGGACTAGTTAGATGGAGTTTCTAAGTGAAGTGTGTAGGACTAGTTAGATGGAGTTTCTAAGTGAAAGTGTGTAGGACTAGTTAGATGGAGTTTCTAAGTGAAGTGTGTAGGACTAGTTAGATGGAGTTTCTAAGTGAAAGTGTGTAGGACTAGTTAGATGGAGTTTCTAAGTGAAAGCGTGTAGGACTAGTTAGATGGAGTTTCTAAGTGAAAGTGTGTAGGACTAGTTAGATGGAGTTTCTAAGAGAAAGTGTGTAGGACTAGTTAGATGGAGTTTCTAAGTTAAGTGTGTAGGACTAGTTAGATGGAGTTTCTAAGTGAAAGTGTGTAGGACTATTTAGATGGAGTTTCTAAGTGAAAGTGTGTAGGACTAGTTAGATGGAGTTTCTAAGTGAAGTGTGTAGGACTAGTTAGATGGAGTTTCTAAGTGAAAGCGTGTAGGACTAGTTAGATGAATGGAGTTTCTAAGTAAAGTGTGTAGGACTAGTTAGATGGAGTCTCTAAGTGAAAGTGTGTAGGACTAGTTAGATGGAGTTTCTAAGTTAAAGCGTGTAGGACTAGTTAGATGGAGTTTCTAAGTGAAAGTGTGTAGGACTAGTTAGATGGAGTTTCTAAGTTAAAGCGTGTAGGACTAGTTAGATGGAGTTTCTAAGTGAAAGTGTGTAGGACTAGTTAGATGGAGTTTCTAAGTGAAAGTGTGTAGGACTAGTTAGATGGAGTTTCTAAGTGAAAGTGTGTAGGACTAGTTAGATGGAGTTTCTAAGTGAAAGTGTGTAGGACTAGTTAGATGAATGGAGTTTCTAAGTGAAAGTGTGTAGGACTAGTTAGATGGAGTTTCTAAGTGAAAGTGTGTAGGACTAGTTAGATGGAGTTTCTAAGTGAAAGTGTGTAGGACTAGTTAGATGGAGTTTCTAAGTGAAGTGTGTAGGACTAGTTAGATGGAGTTTCTAAGTGAAAGTGTGTAGGACTAGTTAGATGGAGTTTCTAAGTGAAAGTGTGTAGGACTAGTTAGATGGAGTTTCTAAGTGAAAGTGTGTAGGACTAGTTAGATGGAGTTTCTAAGTGAAAGTGTGTAGGACTAGTTAGATGGAGTTTCTAAGTGAAAGTGTGTAGGACTAGTTAGATGAATGGAGTTTCTAAGTGAAAGTGTGTAGGACTAGTTAGATGGAGTTTCTAAGTGAAAGTGTGTAGGACTAGTTAGATGAATGGAGTTTCTAAGTGAAAGTGTGTAGGACTAGTTAAATGGAGTTTCTAAGTGAAAGTGTGTAGGACTAGTTAGATGGAGTTTCTAAGTGAAAGCGTGTAGGACTAGTTAGATGGAGTTTCTAAGTGAAAGTGTGTAGGACTAGTTAGATGGAGTCTCTAAGTGAAAGTGTGTAGGACTAGTTAGATGGAGTTTCTAAGTGAAAGTGTGTAGGACTAGTTAGATGAATGGAGTTGCTAAGTGAAAGTGTGTAGGACTAGTTAGATGGAGTTTCTAAGTGAAAGTGTGTAGGAGTAGTTAGATGGAGTTTCTAAGTGAAAGCGTGTAGGACTAGTTAGATGGAGTTTCTAAGTGAAAGCGTGTAGGACTAGTTAGATGAATGGAGTTTCTAAGTAAAGTGTGTAGGACTAGTTAGATGGAGTCTCTAAGTGAAAGTGTGTAGGACTAGTTAGATGGAGTTTCTAAGTTAAAGCGTGTAGGACTAGTTAGATGGAGTTTCTAAGTGAAAGTGTGTAGGACTAGTTAGATGGGGTTTCTAAGTTAAAGCGTGTAGGACTAGTTAGATGGAGTTTCTAAGTGAAAGTGTGTAGGACTAGTTAGATGGAGTTTCTAAGTGAAAGTGTGTAGGACTAGTTAGATGGAGTTTCTAAGTGAAAGTGTGTAGGACTAGTTAGATGGAGTTTCTAAGTGAAAGTGTGTAGGACTAGTTAGATGGAGTTTCTAAGTGAAAGTGTGTAGGACTAGTTAGATGGAGTCTCTAAGTGAAGTGTGTAGGACTAGTTAGATGAATGGAGTTTCTAAGTGAAAGTGTGTAGGACTAGTTAGATGGAGTTTCTAAGTGAAAGTGTGTAGGACTAGTTAGATGGAGTTTCTAAGTGAAAGTGTGTAGGACTAGTTAGATGAAGTTTCTAAGTGAAAGTGTGTAGGACTAGTTAGATGAATGGAGTTTCTAAGTGAAAGTGTGTAGGACTAGTTAGATGGAGTTTCTAAGTGAAAGTGTGTAGGACTAGTTAGATGGAGTTTCTAAGTGAAAGTGTGTAGGACTAGTTAGATGAATGGAGTTTCTAAGTGAAAGTGTGTAGGACTAGTTAGATGGAGTTTCTAAGTGAAAGTGTGTAGGACTAGTTAGATGGAGTTTCTAAGTGAAAGTGTGTAGGACTAGTTAGATGAATGGAGTTTCTAAGTGAAAGTGTGTAGGACTAGTTAAATGGAGTTTCTAAGTGAAAGTGTGTAGGACTAGTTAGATGGAGTTTCTAAGTGAAAGCGTGTAGGACTAGTTAGATGGAGTTTCTAAGTGAAAGTGTGTAGGACTAGTTAGATGGAGTCTCTAAGTGAAAGTGTGTAGGACTAGTTAGATGGAGTTTCTAAGTGAAAGTGTGTAGGACTAGTTAGATGAATGGAGTTTCTAAGTGAAAGTGTGTAGGACTAGTTAGATGGAGTTTCTAAGTGAAAGTGTGTAGGAGTAGTTAGATGGAGTTTCTAAGTGAAAGCGTGTAGGACTAGTTAGATGGAGTTTCTAAGTGAAAGCGTGTAGGACTAGTTAGATGAATGGAGTTTCTAAGTGAAAGTGTGTAGGACTAGTTAGATGGAGTTTCTAAGTAAAGTGTGTAGGACTAGTTAGATGGAGTTTCTAAGTGAAAGCGTGTAGGACTAGTTAGATGGAGTTTCTAAGTGAAAGCGTGCAGGACTAGTTAGATGAATGGAGTTTCTAAGTGAAAGTGTGTAGGACTAGTTAGATGGAGTTTCTAAGTGAAAGTGTGTAGGACTAGTTAGATGGAGTCTCTAAGTGAAGTATGTAGGACTAGTTAGATGGAGTTTCTAAGTGAAAGTGTGTAGGACTAGTTAGATGGGACTAGTTAGGACTAGTTACGTTACGTGCCAAAGTTTTGTCTTGACAACATTATACTGGCGTCGCTGCTAAAGCAGCGACGCCACAATTATGGTGATGAATGCTTTAGAAGCATTACTGGTCATACAGAGGTCATTACTGTTCATACAGAGGTCATTACTGGTCATTACTGGTCATACAGAGGTCATTACTGGTCATTACTGGTCATACAGAGGTCATTACTTGTCATTACTGGTCATACAGAGGTCATTACTGGTCATACAGAGGTCATTACTGGTCATTACTGGTCATACAGAGGTGGTTACTGGTCATACAGAGGTGGTTACTGGTCATACAGAGGTGCTTTTAGAAGCATTACTGGTCATACAGAGGTGCTTTTAGAAGCATTACTGGTCATACAGAGGTGCTTTTAGAAGCATTACTGGTCATACAGAGTTGCTTTTAGAAGCATTACTGGTCATACAGATGTGCTTTTAGAAGCATTACTGGTCATACAGAGGTCATTACTGGTCATTACTGGTCATACAGAGGTGCTTTTAGAAGCATTACTGGTCATACAGAGGTGCTTTTAGAAGCATTACTGGTCATACAGAGGTCATTACTGGTCATTACTGGTCATACAGAGGTGCTTTATGGTCATTACTGGTCATACAGAGGTGCTTTTAGAAGCAGTACTGGTCATACAGAGGTCATTACTGGTCATTACTGGTCATTACTGGTCATACAGAGGTCATTACTGGTCATTACTGGTCATACAGAGGTGGTTACTGGTCATACAGAGGTGGTTACTGGTCATACAGAGGTGCTTTTAGAAGCATTACTGGTCATACAGAGGTGCTTTTAGAAGCATTACTGGTCATACAGAGGTGCTTTTAGAAGCATTACTGGTCATACAGAGGTGCTTTTAGAAGCATTACTGGTCATACAGAGGTGCTTTTAGAAGCATTACTGGTCATACAGAGGTGCTTTTAGAAGCATTACTGGTCATACAGAGGTCATTACTGGTCATTACTGGTCATACAGAGGTGCTTTTAGAAGCATTACTGGTCATACAGAGGTGCTTTTAGAAGCATTACTGGTCATACAGAGGTCATTACTGGTCATTACTGGTCATACAGAGGTGCTTTATGGTCATTACTGGTCATACAGAGGTGCTTTTAGAAGCATTTCACTAGGAAAGACCAAACATCAGACATGAGAACTTTTTAGATGGTTTATTGAATAGATGTGGCGCGTGGACGTTTATGTACTCGTCGCATGGGGGAGGAGCATGGGACGTGAGGCATAAACGGCCACGGCAGGACAGGTGAGGGTGAAGCCAGCATGGTCATCGAAGGTCAGCACCACACGCTTTCTTGCAAGAGTGCGGTGTGCGGCTTAGATGGCCAGGGGCGGGAGGGGATGCCATAACGGGCCTGATCATCCAAGGTCACGACCCCACGCAAGCGTGAAGTGTGCGGCTTGGGTGGTCGGGGCACGCATGACATGGGGCGCCGGCATGACCATCCAGGGGCATCACTACTCGCGAACGTGTAGCATGCGGCTTGGATTGTCAGGTCGGGGGGGGGATGCCATTAAAGGTGCTCAGCAAGAACATCGAAGGTCATCACCGCACGCGAGCGTGCAGTGTGCGGCTTAGATGGCGCGGGGCACGAATGGCATCAGGTGCTTGATCATCGAAGGTCAGCACCACACGCTTTCTTGCAAGAGTGCGGTGTGCGGCTTAGATGGTCAGAGCACAGGTGAGGGCGTGGGGCATGAATGACGTCGGGGTGCTTGGTCATCGAAGGTCATCACCACACGCGAAGCGTGCGGTGTGCGGCTTAGATGGTCAGAGCACGGGACGTCGGCGACAGTGGGATCAGGTTCGAGGGGGCGTGGACCCAGGTACTTTGGCTTAGGGGTCGAGGCGAGCGCCTGTGTGATTGTGTTGGAACCCCCTCTGGAACCTGCAGAGAAGGTGGGAGTAGGAGAGAAAAGGGAGGGAGGGAGGGTTACTGGAAACTGGCACACTGGCATTTTTTTAAACTTGCGTTTAAATACCCCCGGTGGTAGGTGAGGGAGGAGTGGCCAGGTTGGTTGGAGGTGGGTGAGTGGTTGGCAAGGGTGGCAAGGGTGGAGTTGGCAGTGGCAGGTGGGTTGAGCTAGGTAGTCATCTGCTTGGCCAAACCTCCCGAACCTCAGTTGTTCCAACTCCATTACTGGTCATACAGAGGTGCTTTTACATTACTGGTCATACAGAGGTGCTTTTTCCATCTAAAATGTATACGTCTTCATTTTGTATTAAAGCAAGGTGGACTTGGAACCAAATTATCATTGCATATGGAGAGTCTAGTCGAAAAAGGTCTGTCATCGTCCCATATTTTAATTATTGTCAAGGGTTCGCTCTGGGAGCCGCCATCCAATCCAAGACAAAGGGCATCTGGATGTGGTGTGTACCTCACCCCAGAAAGCCTGACCACACGCTGGTGCTGCTGGACACAGAGGGACTGGGAGATTTTGAGAAGGTGAGACGCCATTTTGTTTCATGTTCAAATCACGTTGCATTTAACACGTTATTTAATCCATTAAATAGCGCCCAATCGATTTATAACAACGGAGCACTTTTAACGACGGACCGGAAGTTATACCGGATGTGGGTGTAGCAGCTAAATGTAGCCAAAACACTCTAAAGGCAATCGACAACAACGGGAGGCATGATTAAATCTAACGCGACTAGCGACTGGACAGCGGGGGGCCGTCTAACACAGTATCTTTTCTTAGAATTGGACGGGATGATTTAGATCGTGAGTTATTAACGTTTTAAGATTTTCGTTGTCGTCTGCTACACAGGGGGGGAACATTTTCTTAAAAAAAGATTTATCAGACGATTTTGTAACCCATTTTTCACACCTGTGTCAATTATCTAATGTGATCCTGGGCTCTACACACCCTCCGCCAACCTGGGGAGAGCAACGGACTTGAACTCATGCTTCCTTCATGCCTGAGTGTCCAAGTTACTCCTTTGCACCTGACAGGGGGGAGTTTCCCTGGTTGGACGTAGCGCTTGGAAGGAACACGTTATTCCAACCAGTTCCTTTCCCCTCCATCAGGCACCCCGGCTGGCCAGGGGGAGGCAGTTTAGAGACCAGGATTACTGCATGTTTTTTGTGAGGGTACCTACCCTAGGGGAACATTTTCAATGACGTCCCACTGTTGTGCAACATCGAGGATTGTGTGCAACTCGTCCTAGGCTGTGGAGCGATGCGATCGGTTTTCATATCAATAAACTTCGTCTTTTGGATAAAACTTTGTCCTGGGCACTGGGTGTTACTGATAGAAAAGACGGTGAACTTCGTCCTTGACGATTGGGGTGTTAAATGGATTATGGATCCCTGGCTAATAAGACTTAACACGTCAGAGATTTTATTTTTCTTCCTGTGGTTCCGTTGGCCACTCTCTCCCCTCAGGGCTTCACACGCTCCGGCACCTTCCTCCCCCCAATGTGAACCTAGAATGGCTACCCACAAGAGGGCAGTGCAGAAAAGTTATAGGCTATAACTGGGAACATGCACGGCTGACGCACACGTTCCACACCCCCACAGGGAGTGCAGTGCCCCGGTATCGAGTCGGGCAGACCCACCAGAAACACCACAAAAGGCTCTGGTCAGGCTCTGCCGGTGGACCTAATGAGCCGAAGGCCCCTCACCTGTGCAATTTCCAGCCTCTGCCTCAGCCAAATGATTGCCATGGCAACCCCCACACCTGCAAATTGATTACTTAAACAGTCCACGTTTCACAGTTAGTTTGCACTCTTCAGACACAGACAGACAGACAGACAGACAGATACAGAGATCTCCATGTGGGACACAGACAGACAGATACAGAGATCTCCATGTGGGACACAGGCAGATACAGAGATCTCCATGTGGGACACAGGCAGATACAGAGATCTCCATGTGGGACACAGACAGACAGATACAGAGATCTCCATGTGGGACACAGACAGACAGATACAGAGATCTCCATGTGTGACACAGACAGACAGATACAGAGATCTCCATGTGGGACACAGACAGACAGATACAGAGATCTCCATGTGGGACACAGACAGACAGATACAGAGATCTCCATGTGGGACACAGACAGACAGTTAAAATGGGTGCTATGACAACAGGTATTGCATACTACAGTGTGCAACGGGTATTATTAGGTTCCCAAGTTGCATCGTTCCCAAGTAGGCCGGTGGCCGACGGGCACGTACAGGTAAATTTTTTTCTTTTTTTAAACAAATCTGAATTATTTTGCGGAACCCTTGGCTATGCGTCGCGGACACCCAGGGGTCCGCGGACCCCACTTTGGGAACCACTGCCCTAGGGTAGGTACCCTCACAAAAAACATCCTGTAATCCTGGTCTCTATACTGCCTCCCCCTGGCCAGCCGGGGCGCCTGATGGAGGGGAAAGGAACTGGTCGGAATAACGTGTTCCTTCCACGCGCTACGTCCGGTCGAGGAAACACTCCCCCCTGTCAGGTGAAAAGATGCAGCTTGGACCCCTCATGCATAGAAGGAAGCATGAGGTCAGTCCGCTGCTCCCCCCCCCCCCCCCCCCAGGTTGGTAGAGGAAGTGTAGCGCCCAGGATTACATTAGATAATTGACACTGCAGGGTTAAAAAATGCGTTGAAAAATCGTGGGATAAAAATATATTTAACATTAAGTGTTTCTTCTGGTTTCAGGGAGATACGAAGCATGACGACTGGATCTTTGCCATGGCAGCTCTGCTCAGCAGCACCCTGGTCTACAACAGCAAGGGAACCATTGATAATACTTCCATGGAGAAACTACAGTATCCTTCACGTTATTCACTCATTATTCCCTCATTTGTGATTATTATTGAGTCCTATAGGCCTGTTAATGGGTTCACTTTAGAATAGTCTTTTCCATTGTTTTGGGAAAGCTCTGACAAAATGCAGATAAACCCTTTGAAACTGAATAAAGCCTTATATGTCAAGAGCACGTCTATTGGTATTCCGTCACGCTAAAAAGCAGACCCTCGGCGATAGAGCCTTCTTTGTGGCAGCCCCTTCCCTCTGGAACTCTCTGTAGTGTAGATCCATAGATCATTCCATGTGGCAGCCCCTCCCCTCTGGAACTCTCTGTAGTGTAGATCCATAGATCATTCCATGTGGCAGCCCCTCCCCTCTGGAACTCTCTGTAGTGTAGATCCATAGATCCTTCTATGTGGCAGCCCCTTCCCCTCTGGAACTCTCTCTAGTGGAGACTCCTACATTTGACTCTTTCAAGTCGGCACTGAAGAGGACCTTGGGTCCTTAAATTATTATTGTTATTATTATTATTCGCCACAGCAAGAAGATCCATTTTTAGCTACCAAACAGTATTTCAGGGACACTTTTCCTCGTAACAAATAATTTATTCAGTATTTAATAGTAAATACTGTATCAACATGTAGGTATTTGTTGTCTCCGCCAGGCAGCATGTCATCCTTAACATCACCCCCTTACAGCTATGTGACAGACCTGACAAGGAATATCAAAATGAAGTCCGATAAGGACGAGGATGATGATCGTACATATATGCGTTTCCTTCCCTCCTTTGTGTGGGCTGTGCGAGATTTTACACTCGATCTGGAGATTGATGGGGAAACCTGTACAGCAGACGAATACCTGGAACACAGTCTCAAGGAGAAAGAAGGTTTCATCAAAGGCTGACTTGTTTTTATTATATAATTGAGATTCATTTAAACTAGGCATCAGAAGCTTTTTACTAACATGTATTGTGTTCTGTATGTGTTTCATTTTGACAAAGGTGGGAAGCCACAGTACAACGAACCCCGTTCCTGCCTTCGTAAATTCTTCCCACGTCGCTCATGCTTTGTGTTTGAGACTCCGGCCAGGGCTGAGATAATGAAACGAATGGAGGAAGTGACTGATGATCAACTGGAGCCAGCATTTGTTGAACAGACCAACAAGTTCACTGAACACATCTACACCAAGTCTGACACCAAGTTTGTCGAGGGTGGTAAGGAGGTCACTGGCAGATGTAAGTGGGATTTAAATAAATGTACACTACATTCACTGGGTGTCTCACATTTCTGTCAGTCAACAGCATGTGAGGGATTGAAACGAGTGGATATTATTACCTGTGCTCACTTTGCATTCTGACAAATGCAAGTGTATAAATGTTATCATTTGTATCACTGACAATGGAATAGGACAAGCTATTCCTTTGTAAGGATTCATGACTTTGGAATTAGCAACATCTGACTTTTCTCTTCTCCAAGTTAAACACTCTGACTAGTTGTCATGTCATGACTAGTTGTAACACACTTGCTGAATGGTTCTATCTTCCACAGTGCTTGGTCAGCTGGCAGAGGCGTACGTGAAAGCCATCCGTAGTGGTGAGGTTCCCTGTCTGGAAAATGCTGTGAAGGCTCTTGCTGAGGTTGAGAATCCCAAAGCTGTTGAGCAGGCCCGGGTCCTCTATGCACAGAGGATGGAGTCGGTACACTTCCCCACCAACACCTGGGAGGAGCTGTCTGCAATCCATGCGTCCAGTGAGAGAGACGCCCTGGCACTCTTCATGGAACGTTCTTTCGGAGATGCCAACCAAGAATATCAGAAGAAGCTTGTGGTTTGTGTTCGGAATCATCATCCATTATCCATCATAATGAGTGTTTCCAACACCTTGAGGTCTTTTCAGACGCAAAGCGAGTGACGCAGGCATTCTCGCCTGGATCAGCGTCTGCGCAGAGGATGCGTAGCGTGAAAAAAAAGCTCACCACAATATTAGAGATGTCCCGATCCCATTTTTTTCATTCCCGATCCGATTCCGAATTTCCGATACCACAGCGTACGTATTGTCCGATACCGACATCAATCCGATACCACAGCGTACGTATTGTCCGATACCGACATCAATCCGATACCACAGCGTACGTATTGTCCGATACCGACATCAATCCGATACCACAGCGTACGTATTGTCCGATACCGACATCAATCCGATACCACAGCGTACGTATTGTCCGATAGCGACATCAATCCGATACCACAGCGTACGTATTGTCCGATACCGACAGCAATCCGATACCACAGCGTACGTATTGTCCGATACCGACATCAATCCGATACCACAGCGTACGTATTGTCCGATAGCGACATCAATCCGATACCACAGCGTACGTATTGTCCGATACCGACATCAATCCGATACCACAGCGTACGTATTGTCCGATACCGACATCAATCCGATACCACAGCGTACGTATTGTCCGATACCGACATCAATCCGATACCACAGCGTACGTATTGTCCGATACCGACATCAATCCGATACCAGAGAATACTATTAATAATAATTAAAAACAAGGGGGGAAAACATTTTTAACTTATTTTGAAGTCCACGGACCGGGGAGAAAAACGTTCTTATTTTGAAGTCCACATACCGGAAGTCAAGGGTTGACGTTCGTCTAACTTGACACATATGTGACCAGATTTGACTGAGAGCCTGCCATCGCGGCATAACTCCAAAAATGAGTTAATAGCACAGGCAGACTCTTCACATACTAGAGCATGTCTGAAATAAGTGTCAGAGCTGGAATCGACATGTAAATATGACATAAATGCTTAAACATGTAGCTAGCTGTAATGTTAGAGACCACAGAAGTGAACCTTTCAAGCCTGTTTTCCAACTCGCTGTTCCTCTGCAAGACATTACTCTATAAGCCATATCTCCAGGACTGGTGGGTCAAACTGAACAACCAATACTGTATCTCTATTTGAAGCTATGATGCCCTGCTTTCATATGACATGAAAAAACCAAAATTCAAAAGAATCCAATGGCAGTCCCTCAGTCAAATTTAGTCACTATATATGCTAAGCTTTGACCGTTCAGCCGAGTTGCATTCTTCACACATTGGTCTCGTAGGGAACCGTGGAACCCCACGTCTATAGTCGCCCGCGGGCGCATGCACAAACGAGCGTGAGTGCGACAATTTCACGGGACCGCTTGCATCAACGCCCCTCAACAATATTGTCCACCTCTCATTCAAAATCGCTTTCCGTATTGAAAAGGCCTTTATGGGGATCAGGTGTTTTCACAGGTGTTTTCGATTAATCTACCCATTTTGGGCGGGAACCCCTTTTGGTTTTAGCATTATGTTATGCTTTAGCTATTGAAAAATAGCAAGTGGCGCGCTACGAGCTTGTAGGTCTGCTATTTTTGAAAAATCGAAGAACGGCTGACATAGAAACATAGCTTTTTCAGAAAACTGTCATTTTCAAATGTGAATCAAATGTGAATCTGAATCTGATCTCAGGTCCAAATGGGTTAAAATTAATATCAAAGATTATCAAGCTAAAATGAATATCAAATATGTAAATACTGAATCGAGTGACTTAAAAACTGTCTCGGGTGTATAGGACTGAGTAGACGATGAAATGACCAAAAGTTTCATTTGAAAGTGAAATATCCCTTTAAGTCATAATTAAGATGTTATTCATTATAACAGCTTAAAGCATGCTATAAGCAATAATATGTCAAAATTGTAATGACTTTGTTTTTAATTTATTTGTTGGTATTCAGACAGCCAGCATTGAGTAAAACGCTGTAGTCTCTGTGACACATCTAGGGGCCGCAATCTGCATTCAAAGATGTTTCTGAAAAAAAACTCAGTCGAAATGACTAAGCAATCAGGAAAATCGACCAATGACAAAGCTTCTAGGAACATCTTTGAATGCAGATTGTGTCCCCTATATAGATGAGTCACAGAGACTACATTTTTTGGGGAGCGTTCTACCCATTGCTGGCTGTCTGAATACCAAAAAATATATATATATTATTGCTTATAGCAGCTTTAATAGTGATACAGTTTAATACAGCTGCTTAACCTATTTGTATCTTCTGCCTGTCACTGTGGGAGCCCTATTTGTATCTTCTGCCTGTCACTGTGGGAGCCCTATTTGTATCTTCTGCCTGTCACTGTGGGAGCCCTATTTGAGTTATTTTAGTATTTCTTTATAGTAAGCATTTTAATAACATCAGTTCAGTCAGACAACTCACGAATAGTTAAACCAATATTTATTGCAGAATGAGTAATGAGTGTGCATATGATATTAGACTTGGCGTTCGGCTCTGCTGGATTTCTCCCTGCTCGGCATGGTTAAGCAATAACACAGAATATAAAGAGCAGGGAGATAGATATACAATAACCCCCCATGGGGAACATAAATAGCAGAGCCCACCGGTGGTGCTGGGGAGGAGGTGGGAAAAAACATCACATACAACCAGGGACCATATGCAGAGGAAGGCAGGAAGAGCATGCAGACTGGTAAGCTTAAGTAGCCCGCCCAATTGGTCAGCTGACTGCCGCATCGGCGAATGACGTGAGGGACTGCACACACTGTACACCCACATAGTAATGCAGCATGTTAACCCCTTGAGTATAGTATGCGCCTTGAGCATGGCATGAACCCCCTTGAGGTTGTCTGAATGAACTAACTTCGCAAGCTACGTCTCATTTACAGAGCCCCTACCACTTGTATGTGTTATACACTCCTTGCCAAATCATTATCATTAATTGGATACACCACTTGACCAGTAAAACACCAATTTCATTTAATTTAGACTTGTAGACTGTACTTCTGGAGGAATATACATTAGCATGTTGACCTGTTGACATGTTGACATGTTGACATGTTGACCTGTTGACCTGTTGACATGTTGACATGTTGACCTGTTGACATGCTGACCTGTTGACATGTTGACCCCTATGCTTTTAGAATGTACTTATGGAGGAATACCATCAGATCTGTGAGAAGTACTTCAACGAGTCCAGGAAGGCATGTGAACAAATCATCAAACAAGTCTTTGAACCTCTGGAGAA
The DNA here is from genome assembly GCF_951216825.1 of Electrona antarctica. NCBI lineage: Eukaryota > Metazoa > Chordata > Actinopteri > Myctophiformes > Myctophidae > Electrona > Electrona antarctica. The sequence continues at coordinate 134,935 of NW_027637817.1, read as the reverse complement.
CAAGGTGGTAGCTGGTCTCTACTCGGTCCCTGGAGGACACAAGACGTTCCGCCAGGACCTCCAGGAGATGACTGGTACATACAGACGTGAAGGCAAAGGAGTCAAGGTGAGTCTGATTCCTGACAACTTCTACTTGGATTCATAAATCAGAGGGAGGGGGTACTGAAGCCAAAACAGTTTGAGAACCTACAGGCTATAGCCTATAATGGTATACTTTATATCGCTTCTGTCGGACAGACAGCAGCCACAGACACATGTCCAAAATATATACCGGTAGACTAACTGTTTTTAATTCAAAATGAGTTAACAGCACAGTCAGACGCTCCACATCCTTAGAGCATGTGTGAAATAAATGTCAGAGCTGAAAATGTAAATATGAAACGGAAATTAAAGATGGAGTGCCAGTTTTTCATGTGTCTATGAGGTGACAGTACTTCATTAGACACCCTGGAGTCGTTTTCATGTGTCTATGAGGTGACAGTACTTCATTAGACACCCTGGAGTCGTTTTCATGTGTCTATGAGGTGACAGTACTTCATTAGACACCCTGGAGTCGTTTTCATGTGTCTATGAGGTGACAGTACTTCATTAGACACCCTGGAGTCGTTTTCATGTGTCTATGAGGTGACAGTACTTCATTAGACACCCTGGTGTTGTTTTCATGTGTCTATGAGGTGACAGTACTTCATTAGACACCCTGGAGTCGTTTTCATGTGTCTATGAGGTGACAGTACTTCATTAGACACCCTGGAGTCGTTTTCATGTGTCTATGAGGTGACAGTACTTCATTAGACACCCTGGAGTCGTTTTCATGTGTCTATGAGGTGACAGTACTTCATTAGACACCCTGGAGTCGTTTTCATGTGTCTATGAGGTGACAGTACTTCATTAGACACCCTGGTGTCGTTTTCATGTGTCTATGAGGTGACAGTACTTCATTAGACACCCTGGAGTCGTTTTCATGTGTCTATGAGGTGACAGTACTTCATTAGACACCCTGGAGTCGTTTTCATGTGTCTATGAGGTGACAGTACTTCATTAGACACCCTGGAGTCGTTTTCAAGTGTCTATGAGGTGACAGTACTTCATTAGACACCCTGGAGTCGTTTTTATGTGTCTATGAGGTGACAGTACTTCATTAGACACCCTGGAGTCGTTTTCATGTGTCTATGAGGTGACAGTACTTCATTAGACACCCTGGAATCGTTTTCATGTGTCTATGAGGTGACAGTACTTCATTAGACACCCTGGAGTCGTTTTCATGTGTCTATGAGGTGACAGTACTTCATTAGACACCCTGGAGTCGTTTTCATGTGTCTATGAGGTGACAGTACTTCATTAGACACCCTGGAGTCGTTTTCATGTGTCTATGAGGTGACAGTACTTCATTAGACACCCTGGAGTCGTTTTTATGTGCAATGGTGTATTAACTTTGTATTTAGGGTTTCTTCCTGGAGGCTGAACCCTTGACAGTCAAACGGGCCAATGAAATAAACAGTAATATAGTGACATCACACTATATTACAAACCACCTGCAGTAATTCCACAAGTTTGGAGTTAGCTGGTTTGTCCAGTTTGGATCCAATGGAGTTATCGGAGATACGCTTTTTAAATACTGGGGCGCCCGCTGGCCTAGTGGTCCAGGCGCATGCCACAGCGTGTCGCACGTTCGAGTCCCGTGTTCATGACGACCTTTGCTGCGTGTCTCTCCCCTTCTCTCTCTCCCTCTTTCCTGTCTGTCTTCACTGGGACCATCAATAAAGACCTGTCTGTCTTCACTGGGACCATCAATAAAGACCTGTCTGTCTTCACTGGGACCATCAATAAAGACCTGTCTGTCTTCATTGGGACTATCAATAAAGACCTGTCTGTCTTCACTGGGACCATCAATAAAGACCTGTCTGTCTGCACTGGGACCATCAATAAAGACCTGTCTGTCTTCACTGGGACTATCTTTTTAAATACTTTTCATTGGTTCAATAATTGTAAAACTCACACGTAAAGGATGTTCAATAGCACTGATGCTGTGTGTGTGTGTGTGTGTGTGTGTGTGTGTGTGTGTGTGTGTGTGTGTGTGTGTGTGTGTGTGTGTGTGTGTGTGTGTGTGTGAGAGACCAGGCTGAGGAGGTGCTGAAGACATACCTGGATAAGAAGGTGATCGTCGGCAAGGTCATCCTGTCAGCAGATAAAAGCCTCACTGAGGCACAGCAGAGAGCAGAAGGTAAAGTATAAAACCTTAATAAGGTATATTAAGGCTGCTAGCCGGTGGTTCCACGCGCCGCACAAGGTGCCCTTTTTTTCCATGTGAGCACCTGCCCCTCAAAATGTCTGTGCACGCCACTGAGATAAATCTAAGAGAACATTGGTGAATGAGGCCCAATGCATTATTTTTCCTTTGGTTTTCCGTCCGTCCTACAGAGCAGAAGGCAGAAAGGGAGAAGGCAGAGAGAGAGAGACGGGCCATGGAGGACCGTCGGGAGATACTGAAGAGGCAGATGGCTGACCTGGAGGAAACCAACAAGGAATACATGAAGCAGCTCCAGATGAAGATAGAAAAAAACAAGAAGGATGCCGACGAGAGGCATGATAAGCTGGAGGCTGTACGTGATTATCAGTGGTGGAAAAATTACTCAATTGTTTTACTTAAGATGATCTGATTTTTTCAAATTGCCAAAATATATAGCGTTGAAGTGGTTAATGTATGTTTTCTAATCAAAATTAAAATCTCCAAAGTAACTAGTAACTAAAGTTTAAAAAACATTGTAGTGCAGTAGAGGTACACATTTTGGCTCTGAGATGTACTGCAGTAGAAGTAAAAGTAGGTTGTGTGATGTGTCTGTGTTCAGGTTGTGTGATGTGTCTGTGTTCAGGTTGTGTGATGTGTCTGTGTTCAGGTTGTGTGATGTGTCTGTGTTCAGGTTGTGTGATGTGTCTGTGTTCAGGTTGTGTGATGTGTCTGTGTTCAGGTTGTGTAATGTGTCTGTGTTCAGGTTGTGTGATGTGTCTGTGTTCAGGTTGTGTAATGTGTCTGTGTCCAGGTTGTGTGATGTGTCTGTGTGATGTGTCTGTGTTCAGGTTGTGTAATGTGTCTGTGTTCAGGTTGTGTAATGTGTCTGTGTTCAGGTTGTGTGATGTGTCTGTGTTCAGGTTGTGTGATGTGTCTGTGTTCAGGTTGTGTGATGTGTCTGTGTTCAGGTTGTGTAATGTGTCTGTGTTCAGGTTGTGTGATGTGTCTGTGTTCAGGTTGTGTAATGTGTCTGTGTCCAGGTTGTGTGATGTGTCTGTGTGATGTGTCTGTGTTCAGGTTGTGTAATGTGTCTGTGTTCAGGTTGTGTAATGTGTCTGTGTTCAGGTTGTGTGATGTGTCTGTGTTCAGGTTGTGTAATGTGTCTGTGTTCAGGTTGTGTGATGTGTCTTTGTTCAGGTTGTGTGATGTGTCTGTGTTCAGGTTGTGTAATGTGTCTGTGTTCAGGTTGTGTGATGTGTCTGTGTTCAGGTTGTGTAATGTGTCTGTGTTCAGGTTGTGTGATGTGTCTGTGTAATGTGTCTGTGTTCAGGTTGTGTGATGTGTCTGTGTTCCGGTTGTGTGATGTGTCTGTGTAATGTGTCTGTGTTCAGGTTGTGTGATGTGTCTGTGTTCAGGTTGTGTGATGTGTCTGTGTTCAGGTTGTGTGATGTGTCTGTGTTCAGGTTGTGTGATGTGTCTGTGTTCAGGTTGTGTAATGTGTCTGTGTTCAGGTTGTGTAATGTGTCTGTGTTCAGGTTGTGTGATGTGTCTGTGTAATGTGTCTGTGTTCAGGTTGTGTGATGTGTCTGTGTAATGTGTCTGTGTTCAGGTTGTGTGATGTGTCTGTGTTCCGGTTGTGTGATGTGTCTGTGTAATGTGTCTGTGTTCAGGTTGTGTGATGTGTCATGTTCAGGTTGTGTAATGTGTCTGTGTAATGTGTCTGTGTCTCTTCAGGTTGTGTAATGTGTCTGCGTAATGTGTCTGCGTAATGTGTCTGTGTCATTCAGGTGTTGGAGGGACTAAAGCAAAAAGCTGTTTTAGATGAGAAGGAGAGCCTTCGGTTGGAAGAACAGCGGCAGGCTGTGAACAGACAGAGGAACATGGAGGAACGCCAGGACAAAGCCCGGCATGACCTCTTGGTGGCTTTCCTATGTCTTCTCTGTCGCATCTATCGCATTCTGAGTAAGCCAATTACAGATGATTTATTTTGACCTGGGAACGATTCTACAAATTGTCTTCTAAATCCTGATAGTTTTCTTGAAAAATCCATGTTTCTATGTCAGTCGTTCTCATACATTTCCATGTCAAGGACCCCCAGAAATATATGTAATTGGCCGCGGACCCCCATCTGAAAATATGTTTGTTCCAGGGACCCCCAGAAGCAAAGATTTGAGTTAAAAACGTTCGCTCTGAAAGAATACATATTCAATGATTTGCGCCACATTTTCACGATTTTTCAAAAATAGCAGACATACAAGCTCGTAGCGCGGCACTCGGTGCCACGCTATGAGCTTGGTTAGATCAGCTATTTTTCAATAGCTAAAAGTATAACAATGCTTTAAAACCCGCCCAAAATGGGTTAAGTCTCCTCCTTTTGTCCCTGTATAAATGCCCTGCCACACCTCCACCTCTTCCTTGTGTATAGCCGTATTGGAACGAGGTGGGTGTCTTTGTTGACTTCTCTGTATAACAAAATAAGAATTGTACTTGCAAAATGATTTATACGGTGTTTGTTTAACTCTGTTTAGAGAGATGTCGTTGCCCCAAGAAAAGAGCTACCTGGAGACGTGATATTTGGTATCTCTTGTCAGGTATGTTGCGTTTTATGTACTTTGTTACTGTCGCTCTTGCTTGTGTATACCCGTATTGGAACGAGAGAGAGAGACAGCCTCTAGTCTACACTATATATATATATATATATATATATATATATATATATATATATATATATATATATACTGTATATATATATATATATATATGCACATGGTGCAATAGCACACAGTCAATCTATACCAACAAAAAACACATCATACAATGCACCAAATGCTTGGCTGCGCTACGTCGTGCCCCCAACAGAATCTGAGGCTGGGAAAAAAAAAGGCCTTGCTTATTTCTGACCCTGCTGGTCTTGGAATGACCTACAGACCAGACTCAAACTGGCTTCTGTGATTCCCCTAGTGAGCTTTAAAAGGATTGCCATCATGGACACACTTTCCAAACACTGCTCCTGCTTTGACGTATAGCAAATGTTCGCTTGCTTTTTAGTTTACTAGCACATTTCGTTGCTTAGTTTTTATTTATTAGTCTTTATTGGTTGCGTTATTATTAAACGTTCCTTTGATCTTCTTCGGTAATGGGTTCTGTATTTATGTCTGTCCTGTTTTTCTTTATTGTGTATTTATTGTTACTGGCAGAGCTGTGTTACTGATGTCTCCTCTTCTCTAGGCCAGTTCACACTGTGTAAAGAGACTTCTCTAGACCAGTTCACACTGTGTAAAAGAGACTTCTCTAGGCCAGTTCACACTGCGTAAAGAGACTTCTCTAGGCCAGTTCACACTGTGTAAAAGAGACTTCTCTAGGCCAGTTCACACTGTGTAAAAGAGACTTCTCTAGACCAGTTCACACTGTGTAAAGAGACTTCTCTAGTCCAGTTCACACTGTGTAAAAGAGACTTCTCTAGGCCAGTTCACACTGTGTAAAGAGACTTCTCTAGGCCAGTTCACACTGTGTAAAAGAGACTTCTCTAGGCCTGTTCACACTGTGTAAAAGAGACTTCTCTAGACCAGTTCACACTGTGTAAAGAGACTTCTCTAGTCCAGTTCACACTGTGTAAAGAGACTTCTCTAGTCCAGTTCACACTGTGTAAAGAGACTTCTCTAGGCCAGTTCACACTGTGTAAAGAGACTTCTCTAGTCCAGTTCACACTGTGTAAAAGAGACTTCTCTAGGCCAGTTCACACTGTGTAAAGAGACTTCTCTAGGCCAGTTCACACTGTGTAAAAGAGACTTCTCTAGACCAGTTCACACTGTGTAAAGAGACTTCTCTAGGCCAGTTCACACTGTGTAAAGAGACTTCTCTAGACCAGTTCACACTGTGTAAAGAGACTTCTCTAGGCCAGTTCACACTGTGTAAAGAGACTTCTCTAGGCCAGTTCACACTGTGTAAAGAGACTTCTCTAGTCCAGTTCACACTGTGTAAAGAGACTTCTCTGGTCCAGTTCACACTGTGTAAAAGAGACTTCTCTAGGCCAGTTCACACTGTGTAAAGAGACTTCTCTAGGCCAGTTCACACTGTGTAAAGAGACTTCTCTAGGCCAGTTCACACTGTGTAAAAGAGACTTCTCTAGGCCAGTTCACACTGTGTAAAAGAGACTTCTCTAGGCCAGTTCACACTGTGTAAAAGAGACTTCTCTAGTCCAGTTCACACTGTGTAAAAGAGACTTCTCTAGTCCAGTTCACACTGTGTAAAAGAGACTTCTCTAGGCCAGTTCACACTGTGTAAAGAGACTTCTCTAGACCAGTTCACACTGTGTAAAGAGACTTCTCTAGTCCAGTTCACACTGTGTAAAAGAGACTTCTCTAGGCCAGTTCACACTGTGTAAAAGAGACTTCTCTAGTCCAGTTCACACTGTGTAAAAGAGACTTCTCTAGGCCAGTTCACACTGTGTAAAAGAGACTTCTCTAGTCCAGTTCACACTGTGTAAAAGAGACTTCTCTAGGCCAGTTCACACTGTGTAAAAGAGACTTCTCTAGTCCAGTTCACACTGTGTAAAAGAGACTTCTCTAGGCCAGTTCACACTGTGTAAAAGAGACTTCTCTAGGCCAGTTCACACTGTGTAAAGAGACTTCTCTAGGCCAGTTCACACTGTGTAAAGAGACTTCTCTAGGCCAGTTCACACTGTGTAAAGAGACTTCTCTAGTCCAGTTCACACTGTGTAAAGAGACTTCTCTAGGCCAGTTCACACTTCAGTCTCAATGTGGTTTTTACTGGTTAAATAAAGGTTAAATAAAAAAACATATCTACAATATGTCACAGGAAACCAATACACGTTTTACTTTACCAGATACTGTAGCTCTTAAGTCTATTAATATAGACAAATCCACGCAGGCTGCCCTGCTGGGCGGAATCATAGCGGTGGGGTCACTTGTTTCACAGAGTGTTCTACCTAGATAGGCATGTTTATAAATGGTACACACATTCATACACCGATGGCGGCAGAAACCATGCAAGGCACCAACCAGCACATCAGGAGCAATTAGGGTTTCAGAGTCTTGCTCAAGGACACTTCGACCCTCGCTCTGGGGGAGCCCACAGGGTTCGAGCTGGCAACCTTGCGGTTGCCATCCAGCCACTCTTCCCCTGAGCCACCGTCGCCCCCATGCCTAAACCTAACCCTAACATCACACACGCTGTCTATGCCCCCTAACCCAGGCCCTGATCCTAACCTCACTAACACTAACCTATAGAACCACGCTCACCTGCATGGGCAGGTGTATATGCATAAACATGAGGGAACATAGGGCTGAGGGAACATATATGGCTGAGGGAACATCGGCATGGGGGACGAGCACAAATTGGCGATCTATGATACGATACGATACGATAGAACTTTATTGTCAGCGTTCACTGAAATTTGCTTTGCGTCCATGACGTCACCGTTCAAGATACAGACAGGACATACACAATACACTACACAAGGTACATTACAGGACACAACTCACAGAAGCAGACAGGAACAAGAACAATAGAACATGTCCTCTTGGTTTACCGATTTTGGTTTAAAAGCAGAACAGACTGAGTGAACAAAAGAGTTCTTTAGCCTGTTTTTCTTATATTTTGGGACTCTAAGCCGCCTCATGGAGGGCAACAGTTGATATTCATCATTTAAAACATGTAAGGGGTCAGAGGAGATGCTCTTCGCCAGTCTAAGCAATGGCATGCTATTGATCTGGGCTTCCTTAAAGGAACGTAACACAACCTCGACTGGCCTACCAACAATTTTAGTGCAGATCTTAATTTGGCTATACAGTTTGTTCTTATATACCATTGATAGGCTGTTAAACCAGGCCGTGCTACAGTACAACATCACAGTTTGAACAACAGACGTATAGAAAAGAGACAAGATCTGACTGCTAGCACCAAACGATCTAAGTCGGCGTAGGGAGTACATACGCTGCTGTAACCTCTTACAAATATAGTCAATATGAGATGACCATGATAAGGTGGCGTCTATCATCACCCCCAGATATTTGTAAGATGGGACTTGTTCAATAGCTGAACCATGGATTGTCACCGGTGGTGTCTTATCACCGGGAGCAGGACCAAATATAATTTCCTCAGTTTTCTTAGTGTTGATAATCAGATTATTTTTGTCACACCATTCTACAAGCCTTGTAGAATAATTCTACAATAGATCTGCTGCCTGTCTGTTCGGAAAGGCCTTAAATACCATGTGTAGACATCACGTTATTTCTGCCTCCCTCTATAGTGGACGACGGAGATGACAGCAGCAGTGACGGTGACAGCAGTGACGGTGACAGTGACGGAGATGACCCTGGTGAGAATCAGGCCAAGAGGAGGCGTGATGATGACAATTAGATTGTTTTTTTCAACTTGACAAAATGTTGCCCCGCCAATAGAAAATGTAGGATACGATCATTTTATGAATAGAAACAACAAGGTTAGAAAATAGTTCCGTAAATGGGTTTAAATCTTTGTAGTTAAACCCTGCCAGGGCTTTGTAGTTAAACCCTGCCAGGGCTTTGTAGTTAAACCCTGCCAGGGCTTTGTAGTTAAACCCTGCCAGGGCTTTGTAGTTAAACCCTGCCAGGGCTTTGTAGTTAAACCCTGCCAGGGCTTTGTAGTTAAACCCTGCCAGGGCTTTGTAGTTAAACCCATTAAACCCTGCCAGGGCTTTTTCCGTATATATATATATATATATAGGTAGTTTCATCTCCGCTTTCGGCATGGAGACCGCCATTGTAAAGATCGGCTAATATTAGCATTAGCTCACGGCTGTTTACCATTCGCCCCAGAAACGTTAACATCACGACGCGGTAGAAAAATCACAAATCACATCCGAACCTCGGCTGGATGGTCAAAACCACGGACCGCGCTCGAGGCGTTAGAGATCCTACTTTTGAACGGAGGATTTTGCACTGAACATTTATTTTGTCGGGGATGTTTTCATAATAAGAGGTGCTAGACTGGCCAGCAGACTAGGCAGATTTTACTCTGAAAAGCCCCGCCTTCCGTTTCCCCCCAAAACCGAGAGGCATCATTTTTCCCTTTAGTACCGTAGCCCATTTTGGGCGGGAACCCCTTTTGGTGTTTATAGCATTATGTTATACTTTAGCTATAGAATAATAGCAGATATACAAGCTCTATGAGCTTCTAGGTCTGTTATTTTTGAATATCCGCAAATCTTTGAATATATATTCTTTCAGAGCGAACGTTTTTAACTCAAATCTTTGCTTCTGATGGGTTTCCTGGAACTACATATTTTCAGATGGGGGTCGGTGGCCAATTACATATAATTTTTGAGGGTCCTCGACATGACAATATTTGAGAACGACTGACCTGTGTCAGTCGTTCTCAAATATTTTCATATATGCGGTGTGCATGGGCGGAACCGGACCGTAAACAAGGGAGTGAACGGCGGTGTGCATGGGCGGAACCGGACCGTAAACAAGGGAGTGAACGGCGGTGTGCATGGGCGGAACCGGACCGTAAACAAGGGAGTGAACGGCGGTGTGCATGGGCGGAACCGGTCTAGGATGGCTGGAGGAGGAAAGGCCAAATATATATATATACCATTTTATGTGGCCAAATTTGACTGAGGGACTGCCATTGGATTTTGTTTTTAAATTTCCGTTTTAACGTCATATTAAAGCAGGGAATCATTGCTTCGAATTGACATGTTGGTTGTTCAGTTTGACCCACCAGTTTTGGAGATATTGGCTTATAGAGTAAATGTCTTGCAGAGAAACAGCGAGTTGAGAAAACAGGCTTGAAAAGGTTCACTTCTGTGGCAGGCTCTCAGTCAAATCAGGTCACATATGGTTTGATATCAATAAAAAGGACCTAAAGACACGTCCAAGGCACCCAGTGGTTTTGATTCTAAAGACGTGTATACACATCATTAGTGTAATTAGTGTTACTTTTGTATTTCCCAGATCAACCCACGGAGGAGCATCAGAATGTAGATGTAAGTGATTCTATGACTGTATAGTTTAAACTTTACAGCACTAAGTGATTCTAGTGATTCGTTCCCTGATGGCATCGCTATAGGGACACATGCATCGGTAAAGCAGGAAATGGGGATGGTGATGAAGGACCGGGAAGTCTGGTGTGGCGTTGTGAAATCCATGATCTCGACCGTGGTCGAAAAATGATGATGAAGTGATTCTATGACTGGTGTATGACTGTAGCCCAAAGACCCCGCCCACTCTCTGAGTGATTCTATGAAAGGTGTATGACTGTAGCCTGGATCCAGCCCAAAGACCCCGCCCACTCTCTGAGTGATTCTATGAAAGGTGTATGACTGTAGCCCAAAGACCCCGCCCACTCTCTGAGTGATTCTATGAAAGGTGTATGACTGTAGCCTGGATCCAGCCCAAAGACCCCGCCCACTCTCTGAGTGATTCTATGAATGGTGTATGACTGTAGCCCAAAGACCCCGCCCACTCTCTGAGTGATTCTATGAATGGTGTATGACTGTAGCCCAAAGACCCCGCCCACTCTCTGAGTGATTCTATGAATGGTGTATGACTGTAGCCCAAAGACCCCGCCCACTCTCTGAGTGATTCTATGAAAGGTGTATGACTGTAGCCCAAAGACCCCGCCCACTCTCTGAGTGATTCTATGAATGGTGTATGACTGTAGCCTGGATCCAGCCCAAAGACCCCGCCCACTCTCTATGAATGGTGTATGACTGTAGCCTGGATCCAGCCCAAAGACCCCGCCCACTCTCTATGAATGGTGTATGACTGTAGCCTGGATCCAGCCCAAAGACCCCGCCCACTCTCTATGAATGGTGTATGACTGTAGCCTGGATCCAGCCCAAAGACCCCGCCCACTCTCTATGAATGGTATATGACTGTAGCCTGGATCCAGCCCAAAGACCCCGCCCACTCTCTATGAATGGTGTATGACTGTAGCCTGGATCCAGCCCAAAGACCCCGCCCACTCTCTATGAATGGTATATGACTGTAGCCTGGATCCAGCCCAAAGACCCCGCCCACTCTCTATGAATGGTGTATGACTGTAGCCTGGATCCAGCCCAAAGACCCCGCCCACTCTCTGAGTGGACTATGTGATTAAGTAATTCTATGAAAGGTGTATGACTGTAGCCCAAAGACCCCGCCCACTCTCTGAGTGGACTGCATCTCTTGGTCTGGTGTTGCACTGTCATTTATTCGGTACAAAAATGTATTATCCAATGAGAATCGGTGGTGGGGGTGGGTCTAACGAACAACCAATCAGCGCCGAGTCCCGTTTTCAGCGTCATCACGCAGCGCAACACACAGAGGAAGTAGGGAAAAACAACACCAATGCCTATTGGTTGAGGGAAATTCTAATCCCCTCCCCCTTGAAATCGCTCAGACAGGAGACAATGTCAGACTGAAGCTTCAAGAAAGCTACAGTCTGATAATCAGGCTAGTATGACTGTATAGTTTAAACTTTACAGCACTGCTTCCCAAACACTGACCCATTACATGTTGTGGCTCGCAGACACATGTTTACTAATGCAGGGGGTTCTCATCTTAGAGTATATATGAATAGAGACGGCACCCGGAGGAAACCCTGAGGCGCAATGGACATAGTGACCGAATTTGGTATTGCAGCGTGGGCCAAACACATGAACGCGCTGGTCCGTTGACTATCATTGCGCACGTTCATGATGACACGTGAACGCGGTTTCAGTGCAATGGCAGCGCGTTCATGTGTATGGCCCAATCAATCCCAGAATGCACTCTGTTCCTACAAGGAAGGAGGAGTGAAATCGCCTCATGCGCTTTTGAACAACTTAATGCAAGTGGAGGAGAACTCGGGTGACGTCTCTATTCATATATACTCTAAGGTTCTCATCCTGTGGTCTCGCGACCCCTCGGGAAAGTCCCCAAAAGGTTTTGTGGGGAAGCCAGAGCCAGGGTCGCCAGATTAATGTGTTAAAAAAGAAAAACAATGCAACTGAATGGCTGGAAATTAAGAGTTTGCATAAACTTTAATAATTAAAGCCATAACCCTTAACAATTATGTCTGTCTTCAGTATTTGTATGGGGGTCCCCAGCCCAGATGGTTGAGAACCTCTGTACTAATGACACAATTACTATTGCTATGCATGACTTGCATGTTATGTAATACCGTGTTTTTGTTCTTGCTTACTGTAGCCTACTTGTACGTTAAGTCTGCTAAATGCCTAAATTGTAAATTGTAATTTGTTAGTTTATATGTCAAGTTGTTGTTATTACATCACGTCTCTGTCTACAGCTGGCCACCTGCAGAGACGAGTGTCGAGCCGAGTGCGTCTACTGGATGGAGCAGTTCAACCAAACCAGAGATCAGCTGAGACGCACCGAGCAGGAGTGAGTATTTCAAACAACCAGTAGTCTCGTGTTGCCAGACTGTTGCCTCTCGCAATTTCCAAATGTTTCCGTCATACAGTCTGGAGCGACGGAAGCTCTGATCATGAGTAAAATATAAATGCTTCCATCATACAGTCTGGAGCAACGGAAGCTCTGATTATGAGTAAAATATAAATGCTTCCGTCATACAGTCTGGAGCAACGGAAGCTCTGATTATGAGTAAAATATAAATGCTTCCGTCATACAGTCTGGAGCAACGGAAGCTCTGATCATGAGTAGAATAAAAATGCTTCCGTCATACAGTCTGGAGCAACGGAAGCTCTGATCATGAGTAGAATAAAAATGCTTCCGTCATACAGTCTGGAGCAACGGAAGCTCTGATCATGAGTAAAATATAAATGCTTCCGTCATACAGTCTGGAGCGACAGAAGCTCTGATCATGAGTAAAATAAAAATGCTTCCGTCATACAGTCTGGAGCGACGGAAGCTCTGATCATGAGTGTGACGGTGGTGATAATGGTATTGTCGTGTTTCAGTATGTCATTATCACCTATTGTGACGGTGGTGATAATGGTATTGTCGTGTTTCAGTATGTCATTATCACCTATTGTGACGGTGGTGATAATGGTATTGTCGTGTTTCAGTATGTCATTATCACCTATTGTGACGGTGGTGATAATGGTATTGTCGTGTTTCAGTATGTCATTATCACCTATTGTGACGGTGGTGATAATGGTATTGTCGTGTTTCAGTATGTCATTATCACCTATTGTGACGGGTGATAATGGTATTGTCGTGTTTCAGTATGTCATTATCACCTATTGTGACGGTGGTGATAATGGTATTGTTGTGTCACTGATGTCAATGACGGAGGCGCGCCGTGTCTGGTGGCCTTGAGCCACGTGAGGCACCACCATCGCCGTGCCGAGCGTTGCGACGGCCACCAGACCCGACTCAGCACCGTCCGAGTTACGTCCCGATAGGCAGAGAATAGTATATATTAGTAGCCCCTAGTTTCCATGCACCGACAATAGAGTTGGAAATGACACGTTCAGCCAAGGGTGAGTATGCCAGTATGGCCATATTGGCCGTATTCCAACGTCCTGATAACGGTTGATTCCGTCTATTTAATACAGTGATAAGGAATGTAGGCTACATAGCACGCCATGATAGAATAGTGGAAATCATAGCAAAGGTCATGTCAAAATATCCTGCATCTTCAGTAAGAATGTACAAACATTCCAGGGTCATTCCATCCATGCTCCAACTCTGTGATAACTCAGATACCTTTACATCTCTGACGGCTAATACACCAGGTATTGTTGTGGTTGATGAAGAGTCCAGAGAAGTGTCTGTAGATAGCAGCACCTTTGACCACAGCCTAGAGGAAGGCTTTATGACCACGGTCATAAAATACCAACCACTTCTACAGTGGTTGCAGAGAAACAGCGAGTTGAGAAAACAGGCTTGAAAGGTTGAGTTCTGTGGTCTCTAACATTACACCTAGCTACATGTTTAAGCATTTCATTTCATATTTACATGTCGATTTCAGCTCTGGCATGTACTTCAGACATGCTCCAGTATGTGAAGATTCTGCCTGTGCTATTAACTCATTTTGCATTTAAAAATTCCGTTTTTCTCCTCTCCTCTTTTTCTTTTTTTACCACAAATCTTGTATTCTGGTTTTCTCCATTCATTCTAGTTTCTTACATGATTCAGTGCTTGAACTTGCATTTCTTGTGTGTGTGTGTGTGTGTGTGTGTGCGTGCGCGCGCGTGTGTGCGTCAGGCTGCAGCAGGCTCTTCTGGTGAAGGTTGAGAAGGCGCTCACTATCAAGGTACCACACACACACACACACACACACACACACACACACACACACACACACACACACACACACACACACACACACACACACACACACACACACACACACACACACACACACACACACACACACACACACACACACACACACACACACACACACACACACACACGATATTTAGAACGTTTGAGCATTTAAAATGACATCATCTCTTTTCATGATCCGCCATTAAAGGAGCGTCGGAAGATGCAGATCTTCGTGGTAACCCTGTCGGGGAAGACCCTCGCCCTGGAGTTTGAGCCTTCGGACACCGTTGAAAGGGTCAAGGCTAAGATCCAAGACAGAGTGGGCATCCCTCTTGAGAAGCAGTGGCTGAACTTCGCCGGCAAGCCCCTGCAGGACGGACGCCTGCTGTCCGACTACAACATCCAGAAGAACTCCACTGTGTTCCTGGTGGTGAGGCTGCCCGGTGGTGGACGTCTGTAGTACTCTCTCTGAATGAGAGAGATACTCTTTAAGAGTCTATAGGTGTCTGTAGTCCTCTCTCTGAATGAGAGAGATACTCTTTAAGAGTCTATAGGTGTCTGTAGTCCTCTCTCTGAATGAGAGAGATACTCTTTAAGAGTCTATAGGTGTCTGTAGTACTCTCTCTGAATGAGAGAGATACTCTTTAAGAGTCTATAGGTGTCTGTAGTCCTCTCTCTGAATGAGAGAGATACTCTTTAAGAGTTTTAACTTGACTTCAGTTCTATAAGCTGTAGAACTGTATTCACTCTAATTAACCAATACATAATTATTTTGCTAAGATTCCACGCTTTCATATAAAGACAAAAAAACAGAACGTTTGTGATTCTAATAAAAGTATAGTCACATTTTGTCTTTCAATAATTGAAAGACAACACAACATAGGCCTACTACACACTAGAGTGACATGCATTAGGATATTTGCTATTGTGATATGGCATAAATGTTATATAAAAATATAAAGATCGGATCGGGAAAGATCGGTATGTGTATGTCTCAAAATCAAATGATTGACCCACAGGGGGCAGTAGTTCTGCGATTGCCACCGTAGACTCCCGTTCTATTTCACTTGTAGAAGAAGACCACCCCCTCCGTCCACCAATCCCCCAGTAAGGCTATCCAACGTTGAAGCTGCCACTACCTACTGGCGAAATGTGGAATTGCAGCACTTTCATGGAGGTGGACGGACGTTCATGACGTCACGTGCGTCAGCCCGGACCTCAAATTGGAGGTCCGGGGCTAAAGGCTAGGCTAAACTTCCGCTCACTCGAGCCATTGAGTTATAATTGTACTTCCGGCAGTCTTCCGGGTGCTTCAAATCGCCACTTAGCAACTTCTATTGAAATTAATAGCTGGGGGTAGGGGGGGGCTAACTTCGGTTGTATTACTCTATGCCGTCTACAAAAGCAGCTAGCGGCTATAACGCTAATGTCAACATCGTCTCTCGAATTGTGCTTTTATTGTCTGTAATTTTCTGTTTTTGCTGTTGATGAAATGTCTGTACAGCACTCTGGTACAATGGAAATTGTTTTGACATGTGCTTCATAATAAAGGTGA
The DNA here is from genome assembly GCF_951216825.1 of Electrona antarctica. NCBI lineage: Eukaryota > Metazoa > Chordata > Actinopteri > Myctophiformes > Myctophidae > Electrona > Electrona antarctica. The sequence continues at coordinate 118,929 of NW_027637817.1, read as the reverse complement.
TTTGATTTGATTTGATAAGAGTCTTTATGAAGCATTCATATTTTAACCCGGTGGCGATGTGGATTTACTATTGAGACGAGACGCTAAACATAGTCGCTACGTTCATCCAGAGCGATCTGAGCCGTAAATACGAGAGAAAGTCCTAGAAATGTTCAGGCCTCTGCCGCCTCTCCATTGCTTCATTTGCAGTTACTGTAGTTGTCTTGTGTTTGAGTCATTTTTGATCCTCAGTTATTAGTTTAGACTAGTCATTGGTTAGACCAGTCATTAGTCCTACAACCTATCTCAAACCCTCACCCTAAACCTAACCTCCCACGGGGCAGCACACCTAAACCTAACTTAACCCTCTCCCAACCCTTAACGCACCCCTCACCAAACTTAATCCGGTCGTTTTAACACACCCCGGCCCTCACCAACCTTAATCCGGTCGTTTTAACTCACCCCTCACCAACCTTAATCCGGTCGTTTTAACGCACCCCTCGTCAACCTTAATCCGGTCGTTTTAACGCACCCCTCACCAAACTTAATCCGGTCGTTTTAACACACCCCTCACCAACCTTAATCCGGTCGTTTTAACGCACCCCTCACCAACCTTAATCCGGTCGTTTTAACGCACCCCTCGCCAACCTTAATCCGGTCGTTTTAACGCACCCCTCACCAAACTTAATCCGGTCGTTTTAACACACCCCTCACCAACCCTAATCCGGTCGTTTTAACGCACCCCTCACCAACCTTAATCCGGTCGTTTTAACGCACCCCTAACCAATGACTAGTCTAAACTAAGTATGCACCCCAGTTATTGTCTACATTTAGCCACGGACCACCATCTGATGACATTTAGCCTCTCAGACCCATCTGAGCCACGGACCACCATCTGATGACATTTAGCCTCTCAGACCCATCTGAGCCACGGACCACCATCTGATGACATTTAGACTCTCAGACTCTCAGAGTTAAATATCTAATAAGGGTCTATTTAGTTACCAACTCTCCATCATTTAGCTGCATGGGGACCACCTGGAACCCCCTCAAGGACCACTGGTGGTCCCCGGACCACTGTTTGATACTCCTGATTACTAGACATTATAATCAACACTATAAAGCTCATCATTTAGAGCTGTGTTCATGTTTACACCTGTTGTATTGTCTCTGTCGCCCTCATGTGGACAACATGAATCATTACAAGTAGAAGTGGTCAATAAAACCACTTGATAAAATAAAGTCTTGATGACGTCACATCAAAATGGCGCTACTTTACCACAATGTAATGCGTTATAAAGAATCTACGACCTCACAGCGGGATGCGTAAAAGCGGTTTTCTTGTAAAAAACCTTCTTATACAATTATTATTATTATCATTATTAAATTGTTTATTGTTTTTTTTGTTTTATTTTACACACAACAATACATACAGTAGCCTACCTACATAAATACATCACTAGAGTACACATTCCATTGTTTACATGTGCAGTAGCTCTACTGGGTACAGATAGTAGTTCTTAGGGTGGTTGTATTCCATTGTTTACATGTGGTCTACTGGGTACAGATAGTAGTTCTTAGGGTGGTTGTATTCCATTGTTTACATGTGGTCTACTGGGTACAGATAGTAGTTCTTAGGGTGGTTGTATTCCATTGTTTACATGTGCAGCATGTCTACTGGTACAGATAGTAGTTCTTAGGGTGGTTGTATTCCATTGTTTACATGTGCAGTAGGTCTACTGGGTACAGATAGTAGTTCTTAGGGTGGTTGTATTCCATTGTTTACATGTGCAGCATGTCTACTGGTACAGATAGTAGTTCTTAGGGTGGTTGTATTCCATTGTTTACATGTGCAGTAGGTCTACTGGGTACAGATAGTAGTTCTTAGGGTGGTTGTATTCCATTGTTTACATGTGCAGTAGGTCTACTGGTACAGTTAGTAGTTATTAGTGTGGTTGTATTCCATTGTTTACATGTGCAGTAGGTCTACTGGGTACAGATAGTAGTTCTTAGGGTGGTTGTATTCCATTGTTTACATGTGCAGTAGGTCTAGTTCTTAGGGTGGTTGTATTCCATTGTTTACATGTGCAGTAGGTCTAGTTCTTAGGGTGGTTGTATTCCATTGTTTACATGTGCAGTAGGTCTAGTTCTTAGGGTGGTTTTATTCCATTGTTTACATGTGCAGTAGGTCTACTGGTACAGATAGTAGTTATTCGGGTGGTTGTATTCCATTGTTTACATGTGCAGTAGGTCTACTGGGTACAGATAGTAGTCCTTAGGGTGGTTGTATTCCATTGTTTACATGTGCAGAAGGTCTACTGGTACAGATAGTAGTTATTAGGGTGGTTGTATTCCATTGTTTACATGTGCAGTAGGTCTACTGGCAGTACTGGGTACAGATAGTAGTTCTTAGGGTGGTTGTATTCCATTGTTTACATGTGCAGTAGGTCTACTGGTACAGATAGTAGTTATTAGGGTGGTTGTATTCCATTGTTTACATGTGCAGTAGGTCTACTGGGTACAGATAGTAGTCCTTAGGGTGGTTGTATTCCATTGTTTACATGTGCAGTAGGTCTACTGGTACAGATAGTAGTTATTAGGGTGGTTGTATTCCATTGTTTACATGTGCAGAAGGTCTACTGGTACAGATAGTAGTTATTAGGGTGGTTGTATTCCATTGTTTACATGTGCAGTAGGTCTACTAGGGTAGGGTGCAGTAGGGTACTAGGAAATAAAACGTCTGGGTTTCCGAGGCTAACTGGGTACAGATACAGTAGTCCCTTAGGTTTAGGTTTAGGTTTATTTATTTAGCATGTAGTACAAAAGATAGACAATACATATCAAAAAACAAAAATACAATGCAAGGAAAGGAAGAAGCCAGCTGGCTTATTTGGAATCCTTTCCTGTATGAGGTCAATTGATTTAAAACAGATTAAAAGTTCAATTAAGAACAATACAAAAGTCTACAAGTTTGGCAAAGGGGGGCAGCTGTGCAATAAAGAAATAAAAAACACAGACTGCACAAAAAAGGGAAATAAACAATACAAACAACAAACACACAAAAGAAAATATAACACATAAAAGTAAATCATGTAATCTACAGAGAGGAAGAAATAAGATATTTCTTTAGATGTTTTTTGAATATTGACAAGGATAATGAGGATTTAAGTGAAGCATCTAGGGAATTCCATAGATGAGGGCCTCTAAATTTGATGAAAGATTGATGTTTGGACGTACGACAAAAAGGTAATTCAAAATCATCTCTTTGCCTTGTGGGGTAGGAGTGAATGTCAGAAGTAACACGGAAAAAATTGTGAAAAGAAGAGGGAATGTCTTGTATGCATTTTTTTAATTTAAACATAAATAAACAAGTCTGAAAAACGTTTACTTTGTCAATGGGTAATAGTGAATATTTGATAAAGAGCGGGGCAGACGGCTCATACCGATTTGAATGTGAAATCATTCTCAGAAACATTTTTTGAATGATCAGTAATTTAGAGAGATGTGTTGAATATATAGCAGCCCAGACAAGATTACAGTAATTAATATGAGGGAAAATTAAGCTATAATAGAGTGTTAAGTGACATGAAGGAAGAACATACATACAGAATCAATATGTTGTTTCCAATTGAAATGTTCGTCTATAATGACACCCAAGAATTTAGTATGTGGAACCTGGTAAATTTCAGAGCCATTGATTACATTTTATATTTAGCTTTTTCTTTGGGAAATGTTTTGTTAATATTGCTAAAAATCATGAAGTTGCATTTTTTTAAATTGAGAGTAAGCTTATTCAATTGAAACCATTTGAAAACATCCAACAATTCATCATTAACATATTTAACGAGAGTATTTAAATCCCTGTGTGAGGCAATGAGATTGGTATCATCTGCAAATAAAATAGGAAGAAACTTTTGCTATTTTGAGTTCATGCGGAACGACACCAGATTGTAAAGATAAACCAAAAATATGAGTTAAAGGTTGAATAATAAAATCAATTATTTCTTTGATGAAACTACTTCTGAACCCATCATGCCCTTCAGCAGAATTCTTTAAGTTTAAGACAATGCTTCTCACTTCAGCAATACTGGGGGGCTCAAAACTCACCCTTAATCAGACTAGCTGGTATGGAATCAGAATCATTTATGTTCGCTGCCAGCGAGAGGCCAATATTGACAAAGAAATCATTAGGGTGGTTGTATTCCATTGGCTAACCTTCTTTTGTCACAACGGTTCACAAATCTTGCTGCTGTGTTTGCACAATTCAATACATACTCATTTTTGCATTTTCCACAGACAGTAAAGCAAAGCAAAGTTACTATATTTACCCAGGGTAACTGGACTAAGCATCAGATACTTGTTTACAGCCAGGCCCTGCTCAGTGTAAATGAGCAGAGTGAGGCATCCAAAACTCCATAAGTAATTTCAGTATAGATAAATTGAACCGTAGGCTAGCTGTTGTTAGTATGATACAGTGCTAGCCTGGTTAATAAACCAGACCGAATGAGCCGTTGGTAAAAACAAATTGCCTACCAGCGGATTACGGTCTGGCGAGGCTCAGTAGCACGCCTCTTTCCTACAACCGAGAACAGGTCGGACCAATCGGGACACGGTATGCAATATGGGCGGGCTTTGGTACAGTGACGTTCAATGCTTGAGACTTTTGACTGACAGTAGCTCTGACCAATTGCGTCAAAGAGAAAATGTTTGAACCCGCCCCCCGGGAAATGAAATCCAAGTGGAGCCAGCCCAGACTAATATACCGCGACAGTGTTGTGTGATATTAGTCTGGCTTATTAGCCAGGCTAATACAGTGCATCATTCACATGGCAGTGCTGCTCGTGAACAGTCAAACAATAGAGTTTGGTTAAATGGGCTGTCAAGGCCAGAAAGTAGTTTTTTGCCACTCATAGGCGTTCCTGGGTAACCTCCGGGTTTGATGATGTCACACGCATACCCTCTATAATGATTTTCACATCAGAAGTTTGTCCACAGTTGGATTCAAACTAGGCCGAGTAAAATAATGCTGTCTGTCCAGTAGATGGTGCTGTTCCCATGGTATAGAGCACTGTTGAAGCCAGACACAGGTGAAGTATTCTATTTACTATTAACACAGTAATGATTTACATAATACAAATCAAATTATAAACACCGCCAAGTCAAAATGACAACATAGTATTCAATACCATATCGACCAGAAATGTGTGAAATAAATATTAGATAGCTGTTAGATTGCTATTTTTGAAAAACAAAAAACAAAACATATTTTCAGATGGTGGGTCGGCGGCCAAATACATATATTTTTGGGGGTCCTTGACATAGAAAACATGTTTTGTTTTGTTTTTTTAAACTCAGGATTTAGAAGACATTTGTAGAATGGTCCTCAGGTCTACAACAGGTATAAACTCAGGATTTAGAAGACATTTGTAGAATGGTCCTCAGGTCAACAAGTCTTTTCATGAGATATTATTTATACCCCAAAGGTTTGGTCTCTCTTTAGGTATACGGCAGTGGTGTCCGGGGACCCCCAGTGGTCCTTGAGGGAGTTCCAAGGGGGTCCCCAGCTAAATGATAGTTCCAAGGGGGTCCCCAGCTAAATGATAGTTTGGAACCAAATTGACCCTTATGGGTCTGTAACTCTGTACACATTTGTACACTCAGAGTTACATTTACATTGATTTTACAATATAAATCGGGGGTCCCAGAGATAGAAATGCCATTAAATGGGGGGTCCGTAGCCTAATGCATGTCAAACTGGGGGGTCCTTGAAATTAAACGGGTTGAGAACCACCAAGCCTCCAAGCCCTACGGACCCCCATTTGAAAAGGTATGCCAGCAGGGACCCCCCATAAGAGAAGATTATTCCGGCTCTAGCAGTGATTTTCAACCCGTATAATTTCAAGGACCCCCCAGTTTGACATGCATTAGTCTACGGACCCCCATTTAATGGCATTCCTATCTCTGAGACCTCAATTTATATTGTAAAATCAATGTACAAATGGGTCCATTTGGTTCTGTTTGTACACTCCCAGAGTTACAGACCCATAAGGGTCCATTTGGTTCCGTTTGTAGTACACTCTCAGAGTTACAGATCCATAAAGGGTCCATTTGGTTCCGTTTGTACACTCAGAGTTACAGACCCATAAGGGTCCATTTTGGTTCCAAACTATCATTCAGCTGCGGGGACCCCCTCAAGGACCCCTGGGGGTCCCCGGACCCCACTTTGGGAACCAGTGGTTTAGTGAGGCCGGCGTATATACAGGCCCTCCTGCTTCCAGAAGCCTCTCCACAAATCACTGCAGTGAACAGAAGCATTCCTCTGGCCCCTCTGGGGTCTCCAGAGCCTTCACGCAGGCTCTCTCTCCTGATGATGTATGCCGAGGGCAAGAAGTCATTTAGCTTTCAATTTATTAGCCCGTTGATTTATGTGCACTGTGAAAGTGCTGCACGCACGCACGCACGCACGCACGCACGCACGCACGCACACCCTTGCGCTCCCTGCACATGCATGCACAGAGTGCCCTCTTCATAATTTGGTAATAGATGATGTGAAAGAAGAGAATGTTCAACAATCATAAAAGTCCAAACAAATGCAGGTTTTACCGTTTCTGAGGCCCCGTGCACGCCGTCCATCAGCCGCTGTACTGGTGGAAAGAGTACTAACTAAACAGTTTAAAGAGTACTAAACAGTTTAACTGTACTTAGAGGTGGAAAGAGTACTAAACAGTTTAACTGTACTTAGTGGTGGAAAGAGTACTAAACAGTTTAACTGTACTTAGTGGTGGAAAGAGTACTAAACAGTTTAAAGAGTACTAAACAGTTTAACTGTACTTAGAGGTGGAAAGAGTACTAAACAGTTTAACTGTACTTAGTGGTGGAAAGAGTACTAAACAGTTTAAAGAGTACTAAACAGTTTAACTGTACTTAGTGGTGGAAAGAGTACTAAACAGTTTAAAGAGTACTAAACAGTTTAAAGAGTACTAAACAGTTTAACTGTACTTAGTGGTGGAAAGAGTACTAAACAGTTTAAAGAGTACTAAACAGTTTAACTGTACTTAGTGGTGGAAAGAGTACTAAACAGTTTAAAGAGTACTAAACAGTTTAAAGAGTACTAAACAGTTTAACTGTACTTAGTGGTGGAAAGAGTACTAAACAGTTTAAAGAGTACTAAACAGTTTAACTGTACTTAGTGGTGGAAAGAGTACTAAACAGTTTAAAGAGTACTAAACAGTTTAACTGTACTTAGAGGTGGAAATAGTACTAAACAGTTTAAAGAGTACTAAACAGTTTAAAGAGTACTAAACAGTTTAAAGAGTACTAAACAGTTTTCTGAAAAACCTATGTTTCTATGTCAGTTGTGCTCAAACTTTTTGACCCCCAGAATCATCTGTAGATGGCCGCCAACCCAACCCCCATCTGAAAATATGTTGATTCAGGAGAATACAAAAATATATATATATTCAAAGACACATTTTCACGATTTTTCAAAAATAGCAGATCACTCAACAGTGACACTGAAGTGACCCTTCTAAAGTGACCCTTCTAAAGTGACCCTTCTAGAGTGACTTCTAGAGTGACCCTTCTAAAGTGACCCTTCTAGAGTGACCCTTCTAAAGTGACCCTTCTAGAGTGACCCTTCTAGAGTGACCTCAAGAGTGACCCTTCTAGAGTGACCCTTCTAGAGTGACCCTTCTAGAGTGACTTCTAAAGCGACCCTTCTAAAGTGACTTCTAGAGTGACCCTTCTAAAGTGACCCTTCTAGAGTGACCCTTCTAAAGTGACCCTTCTAAAGTGACCCTTCTAACGTGACTTATAAAGTGACCCTTCTAAAGTGACCCTTCTAGAGTGACCCTTCTAAAGCGACCCTTCTAAAGTGACTTCTAAAGTGACCCTTATAAAGTGACCCTTATAAAGTGACTTCTAAAGCGACTTCTAAAGTGACCCCTCTAAAGTGACCCTTCTAAAGTGACTTATAAAGTGACCCTTCTAGAGTGACTTCTAAAGTGACCCTTCTAAAGTGACTTCTAAAGTAACCCTTCTAAAGTGACCCTTTGTAAAGTGACCCCTAAAGCGACCCTTATAAAGTGACCCCTAAAGTGACTTCTAAAGCGACCCTTCTAAAGTGACCCCTCTAAAGCGACCCTTCTAAAGCGACCCTTCTAAAGCGACTTCTAAAGTGACCCTTCTAAAGTGACCCTTCTAGAGTGACCCTTCTAGAGTGACTCTTCTAGAGTGACTCTTCTAAAGTGACTCTTCTAGAGTGACCCTTCTAGAGTGACCCTTCTAAAGTGACCCTTCTAAAGTGACTTCTTAAGTGACCCTTCTTAAGTGACCCTTCTAAAGTGACTTCTTAAGTGACCCTTCTAAAGTGACCCTTCTAAAGTGACCCTTCTTAAGTGACCCTTCTAAAGTGACCCTTCTAAAGTGACCCTTCTAAAGTGACCCTTCTAAAGTGACCCTTCTAAAGCGACTCTTCTAAAGCGACTCTTCTAAAGCGACTCTTCTAAAGCGACTCTTCTAAAGCGACCCTTCTAAAGCAACACTTCTAAAGCGACACTTCTAAAGCGACACTTCTAAAGCGACACTTCTAAAGCGACTCTTCTAAAGCGACTCTTCTAAAGCGACTCTTCTAAAGCGACTCTTCTAAAGCGACCCTTCTAAAGTGACCCTTCTAAAGTGACCCTTCTAAAGTGACCCTTCTAGAGTGACCCTTCTAGAGTGACCCTTCTAGAGTGACCCTTCTAAAGTGGCCCTTCTAAAGTGACTCTTCTAAAGTGACCCTTCTAAAGTGACCCTTCTAGAGTGACTTCTAGAGTGACCCTTCTAAAGTGACCCTTCTAGAGTGACCCCTCTAGAGTGACTTCTAAAGTGACCCTTCTAGAGTGACCCCTCTAGAGTGACTTCTAAAGTGACCCTTCTAAAGTGACCCTTCTAAAGTGACCCTTCTAAAGTGACCCTTCTAGAGTGACTTCTAAAGTGACACTTCTAAAGTGACTCTTCTAAAGTGACCCTTCTAAAGTGACCCTTCTAAAGTGACCCTTCTAAAGTGACCCTTCTAAAGTGACTCTTCTAAAGTGACCCTTCTAAAGTGACCCTTCTAGAGTGACCCTTCTAGAGTGACCCTTCTAAAGTGACCCTTCTAGAGTGACTTCTAGAGTGACCCTTCTAAAGTGACCCTTCTAGAGTGACCCCTCTAGAGTGACTTCTAAAGTGACCCTTCTAAAGTGACCCTTCTAAAGTGACGCTTCTAGAGTGACTTCTAAAGTGACCCTTCTAGAGTGACCCTTCTAGAGTGACTTCTAAAGTGACCCTTCTAGAGTGACCCTTGTAAAGTGACCCTTCTAGAGTGACCCTTCTAGAGTGACTTCTAAAGTGACTTCTAAAGTGACCCTTCTAGAGTGACTTCTAAAGTGACCCTTCTAGAGTGACTTATAAAGTGACTTATAAAGTGACCCTTCTAAAGTGACCCTTCTAGAGTGACCCTTCTAGAGTGACTTCTAAAGTGGCCCTTCTAGAGTGACTTCTAAAGTGACTTCTAAAGTGACTTCTAAAGTGACCCTTCTAACGTGACCCTTCTAAAGTGACCCTTCTAAAGTGACTTCTAACGTCACTTCTAAAGTGACCCTTCTAACGTGACCCTTCTAAAGTGACTATTCTAAAGTGACCCTTCTAAAGTGACTATTCTAAAGTGACCCTTCTACCGTGACTTCTAGAGCGACCCTTCTAAAGCGACCCTTCTAAAGCGACCATTCTAAAGCGACTATTCTAAAGTGACCCTTCTAAAGTGACCATTCTAAAGTGACTATTCTAAAGTGACTATTCTAAAGTGACCCTTCTAAAGTGACTATTCTAAAGTGACTATTCTAAAGTGACCCTTCTAACGTGACTTCTAGAGCGACCCTTCTAAAGCGACCCTTCTAAAGTGACTTCTAAAGTGACCCTTCTAACGTGACTTATAAAGTGACCCTTCTAAAGTGACCCTTCTAGAGTGACCCTTCTAAAGCGACCCTTCTAAAGTGACTTCTAAAGTGACCCTTATAAAGTGACCCTTATAAAGTGACTTCTAAAGCGACTTCTAAAGTGACCCCTCTAAAGTGACCCTTCTAAAGTGACTTATAAAGTGACCCTTCTAGAGTGACTTCTAAAGTGACCCTTCTAAAGTGACTTCTAAAGTAACCCTTCTAAAGTGACCCTTTGTAAAGTGACCCCTAAAGCGACCCTTATAAAGTGACCCCTAAAGTGACTTCTAAAGCGACCCTTCTAAAGTGACCCCTCTAAAGCGACCCTTCTAAAGCGACCCTTCTAAAGCGACTTCTAAAGTGACCCTTCTAAAGTGACCCTTCTAGAGTGACCCTTCTAGAGTGACCCTTCTAGAGTGACTCTTCTAGAGTGACTCTTCTAAAGTGACTCTTCTAGAGTGACCCTTCTAGAGTGACCCTTCTAAAGTGACCCTTCTAAAGTGACTTCTTAAGTGACCCTTCTTAAGTGACCCTTCTAAAGTGACCCTTCTAAAGTGACCCTTCTAAAGTGACCCTTCTAAAGTGACCCTTCTAAAGTGACCCTTCTAAAGTGACCCTTCTAAAGTGACCCTTCTAAAGCGACCCTTCTAAAGCGACCCTTCTAAAGCGACTCTTCTAAAGCGACTCTTCTAAAGCGACTCTTCTAAAGCGACCCTTCTAAAGTGACCCTTCTAAAGTGACTTCTTAAGTGACCCTTCTAAAGTGACCCTTCTAAAGTGACCCTTCTAAAGTGACTTCTTAAGTGACCCTTCTAAAGTGACCCTTCTAAAGTGACCCTTCTAAAGTGACTTCTTAAGTGACCCTTCTAAAGTGACCCTTCTAAAGTGACCCTTCTAAAGTGACCCTTCTAAAGTGACCCTTCTAAAGCGACTCTTCTAAAGCGACTCTTCTAAAGCGACTCTTCTAAAGCGACTCTTCTAAAGCGACCCTTCTAAAGCAACACTTCTAAAGCGACACTTCTAAAGCGACACTTCTAAAGCGACACTTCTAAAGCGACTCTTCTAAAGCGACTCTTCTAAAGCGACTCTTCTAAAGCGACCCTTCTAAAGTGACCCTTCTAAAGTGACCCTTCTAAAGTGACCCTTCTAGAGTGACCCTTCTAGAGTGACCCTTCTAGAGTGACCCTTCTAAAGTGGCCCTTCTAAAGTGACTCTTCTAAAGTGACCCTTCTAAAGTGACCCTTCTAGAGTGACTTCTAGAGTGACCCTTCTAAAGTGACCCTTCTAGAGTGACCCCTCTAGAGTGACTTCTAAAGTGACCCTTCTAGAGTGACCCCTCTAGAGTGACTTCTAAAGTGACCCTTCTAAAGTGACCCTTCTAAAGTGACCCTTCTAAAGTGACCCTTCTAGAGTGACTTCTAAAGTGACACTTCTAAAGTGACTCTTCTAAAGTGACCCTTCTAAAGTGACCCTTCTAAAGTGACCCTTCTAAAGTGACCCTTCTAAAGTGACCCTTCTAAAGTGACTCTTCTAAAGTGACCCTTCTAAAGTGACCCTTCTAGAGTGACCCTTCTAGAGTGACCCTTCTAAAGTGACCCTTCTAGAGTGACTTCTAGAGTGACCCTTCTAAAGTGACCCTTCTAGAGTGACCCCTCTAGAGTGACTTCTAAAGTGACCCTTCTAAAGTGACCCTTCTAAAGTGACGCTTCTAGAGTGACTTCTAAAGTGACCCTTCTAGAGTGACCCTTCTAGAGTGACTTCTAAAGTGACCCTTCTAGAGTGACCCTTGTAAAGTGACCCTTCTAGAGTGACCCTTCTAGAGTGACTTCTAAAGTGACTTCTAAAGTGACCCTTCTAGAGTGACTTCTAAAGTGACCCTTCTAGAGTGACTTATAAAGTGACTTATAAAGTGACCCTTCTAAAGTGACCCTTCTAGAGTGACCCTTCTAGAGTGACTTCTAAAGTGGCCCTTCTAGAGTGACTTCTAAAGTGACTTCTAAAGTGACCCTTCTAACGTGACCCTTCTAAAGTGACCCTTCTAAAGTGACTTCTAACGTCACTTCTAAAGTGACCCTTCTAACGTGACCCTTCTAAAGTGACTATTCTAAAGTGACCCTTCTAAAGTGACTATTCTAAAGTGACCCTTCTACCGTGACTTCTAGAGCGACCCTTCTAAAGCGACCCTTCTAAAGCGACCATTCTAAAGCGACTATTCTAAAGTGACCCTTCTAAAGTGACCATTCTAAAGTGACTATTCTAAAGTGACTATTCTAAAGTGACCCTTCTAAAGTGACTATTCTAAAGTGACTATTCTAAAGTGACCCTTCTAACGTGACTTCTAGAGCGACCCTTCTAAAGCGACCCTTCTAAAGTGACTTCTAAAGTGACCCTTCTAACGCGACCCTTCTAACGTGACCCTTCTAGAGTGACCCTTCTAGAGTGACCCTTCTAAAGTGACCCTTCTAATGTGACTTCTAAAGTGACCCTTCTAAAGTGACCCTTCTAGAGTGACTTCTAGAGTGACCCTTCTAAAGTGACCCTTCTAGAGTGACTTCTAGAGTGACCCTTCTAAAGTGACCCTTCTAGAGTGACCCTTCTAGAGTGACCCTTCTGAAGTGACCCTTCTAGAGTGACCCTTCTAAAGTTACCCTTCTAGAGTGACCCTTCTAGAGTGACCCTTCTAGAGTGACCCTTCTAAAGTGACTTCTAAAGTCACTTCTAAAGTGACCCTTCTAGAGTGACTTCTAAAGTGACCCTTCTAACGTGACCCTTCTAAAGTGACCCTTCTAACGTGACCCTTCTAAAGTGACCCTTCTAAAGTGACCCTTCTAAAGTGACCCTTCTAAAGTGACTCTTCTAAAGTGACTCTTCTAAAATGACTCTTCTAGAGTGACCCTTCTAGAGTGACCCTTCTAAAGTGACCCTTCTAAAGTGACCCTTCTAGAGTGACCCTTCTAAAGTTGTAACGATTAAATAATTAAATTAACTGTTACTCTTTTTTAAAGCACGGGATAGTGACTGATCTCCTTCGACACAATTGATTTATGCTGAATGACAGGAATGGCAATAGACATTAGACAGCAAACACACTCAGTAAGAACACAGCGAAGTAGTGATGAAGTTATGATAGTATTTATCTACTCAAAGGAGAAATAATAATACAGCCAGGTATAAACAACAACCAACTCAGATGAATGAAAACAAGTTGAAACCCTTTGAACCGAATGTCCTCGATTCGCGCCCGCACGCACGCACGCACGCACGTACGTCCGCTAAATAGTTTATTAGATAGGTCTGTAAGAAAAGAGTAATTAAAGTCCGCATCTCGCGCACGCGCCCGCACGCTCCTATTGTTCCTTATCGCTCCGTGAATCCAAACGGCTCCAAACCGTCCCAGAACAAACGAAAAGTGTCAATCAATCAATGTCAATCCAAAAACGTTACTCCAAAAGTTATCCAAAAAGTAAAGGGATCCCCAGCAACGACGTAATCCACAAAGTAATGACTCCCAAGGGAAAAAACAACAATGGATCCTCGCGGGGTATAAAATAAAATATAAACGGTCTCACCAAGTCTTTTCTCTTGTGAAGTACAGCGCGCGGCAGTGTGGCCTTAGCTATTTTCCACCTATAGCGTTCCGAGTAGAGTTAATTATTAAATAAATAATGATCAAACTGGTCTAGGTCTCCTGTGGACTTCCTGGACGGTTTGCCTCTCTCGTTCGTTCCTCCCGCGGGCCGGCCACCAACGCCTACTTTACGTGCGTCAGACAGTCTCGGACCCGTCAATCAAAACAATCCCCTCAAATCATAACATAGGCTTTCAAAACACCCCTTAAACAATAACAAAATAAAACCTATTAGGACATTACCCTTAAAGGATGGCGTTAATTAAGGACCATTATACAATATCTGTGACATACACTTTTAAATGCCATAAATAAAATAAATCCTTCTTTTAACATATGTGGCAGCGCTACATAGACCCCCCCTCCAGCCATCGGCTACTAGGGTGAGGTACCATAGAACCTTTTTATATTCACCACATTGATAGTGTCCTGTTTATCAGGTGGGTTATTCCATCCGATTCGGTAATTCACCGGCCCTAATTTTCTCAGTATTTTAGCTGGCCCCTCCCACTTGGGCGCTAGCTTGGCGGAGAACTTGTCGCTGGCCTTCGAGAGAGGATGAGTCCTGACCCAGACTAGGTCACCCGCTAGAAAGTGCGCTTCTTTCCTGCGGGCATTATCATACCTAGCTTGTCTAGCCTGGTGCACACCCACTCTCCTCCTGACCTCCTCCGCCATCTTCTGTTGTCTCTCCACCAGGTTGTATGCGGCTTGGTCTGCCGGAGACGGTGGTTTATTGATCAGCCTCTCCAGTGGGCCTTGGAGCTTCCGACCCAAAGCCAGCTCAGCAGGGACTTTCCCGGTGGTTTCCTGTTGGGCTGTGTTGAGGGCGAAGCGGAACTCTGGTAGCCACTGGTCCCAGGTGTTATGGTGCTGGCCGACGAATGATGCAATCATGGTTTTCAATGTCCGGTTGATGCGTTCTGTAAGGTTGGTTTGTGGGTGGTAACTGGTGGTGAGTTTCTGGACAACACCCCAAGCCTTGCAGAGGTCCATCAACAAGTTGGCAGTGAATTGAGGTCCTCTGTCCGAAACGAGGTACGAGGGCACCCCCCAGCGGGTGAAGATTTCCTCCCTGAGGATCTTGATGAGACGAGGTGTTTTGCTGTCTCTCAAGGGGAACATCTCTACCCATTTGGAGTAATAGTCCACCACTACCAAGAGGTAAACGTTGCCGGCTTTGCTCCTGGGGAATGGACCCATCAGGTCGACGCCTAACATCACTCCGGGAGCGGTGACTTGAGTGCTCTGTAGTAGCCCTGCCGGCTTGGTGTTGTCTACCTTGTATTGCTGGCAGGTCACACAAGTCTTTGTGTGATCCCATACGTCCTTCCGGACCATTGGCCACCAGGCAACCTCCAGCACTCTTAAGAGGGTCTTCAGGCGACCCAGATGACCCCCCAACGGATTGTCGTGGAAGTACCTCAGGAATTCTGCCACCAGAGTCTGCGGAACGACCAACTGCCACTTTTCTCCCTGGTTCTTCAGCGGTACTCTTCGGTACAATAGCCCTTGGTGGTTACAGAAGCCGATGCGATCGGGTGGAGATGTTGTCCGACCGCTGTCTCTCCTCAGGTCCATCACAACCTGGTCTGTTCCTTGGGCCGTCGCCAATTCTGCCAATGTGGTCGGCAAGTCCGAGGGGCTTTTCGTGGACATGACAAGACAGGGTGAGGAGTGAATGGAGAGTGGCTCATAAGCACGGGACAGTGCATCCGGGGCGACGTTAAGACAGCCCCTCCGATAATGAACCTTGAAGGTGAATTGTTGCAGTCGGAGTATCCAACGAGTCAGTCGAGAGGTGGTCTTCGGGCAGTTGAAAGCCCAGGACAGTGCAGCATGGTCCGTGAAGACTGTGAACTCTGGTCCCTCCAGATAGTGCCTCCACTTTTCCACAGCCCAGACCACAGCCAGGCACTCCTTCTCAGAAGTGGAATAATTCCGTTCTGGGCCTCGGAGTCCCCTCGACGCGTAAGCAATTACATGCTCACCATCGTCGGTGGTCTGGGAGAGGATGGCTCCGAGACCCACTTCGCTGGCATCCGTGTGTACCTGGAATGGTAGTGATGTATTGGGTTGCGCCAACACTGGGGAGCTCTTCAACGCCTGCTTCAGAGCTTCCATGCCGTCTTGGCACTGGCTGGTCCAGTTCCATTCCACTCCCTTCCTCTTCAGATTGTTGAGAGGGGCTGCCATATCGGCAAAACGGGGAATGAATTTGTGGTACCATCCCGCAAGCCCCAAGAAACGCTGTACAGCCTTCAGATCCCGAGGGACAGGATAGTCAGATACAGCCTGGGTCTTAGATGGATCAACCTCTACGCCTCTGTTGGAGACAATATGCCCCAAGAACATCAGCTCTCGTTTGAAAAAGTGGCACTTCTTCATGTTGAGGCTGAGATTGGCGGCATGCAACTTCTGGAAGACGGATTCCAAGTCTCTAAGATGTTGTTCTTTGGAGTGAGAGTACACGATGATGTCATCGATGTAGACAAAGCATAGCTTTCCCCTCAACTCCGACAAGACCGTCTCCATCAGCCGCTGAAAGGAGGCTGCCGCATTCCGCAGACCGAATGGCATGGCCTTAAACTGGAAAAGTCCAAGAGATGTAATGAAAGCAGTCTTCGCCTTGCTCTCCTTTGCCATCGCCACCTGCCAGTATCCAGACTGCAGGTCCAAGGAACTGAACCATGAGGCCCCTTCCAAGGATTCAAGGATGTCGTGAATGATGGGCATCGGATAAGCGTCTGGCAGCGTTTTGGCATTCACCCTTCGGTAGTCCACACAGAATCTGTAGGACCCGTCTGGTTTGTTCACCAGAACTACAGGTGATGACCAAGCTGACTGTGACGGCTCAATGATCCCATCCACCAGCATCTTCTCCACATGTTCCTCTATGACTTTCTTCTTCTGTGGAGACACACGATACGCCTTGCATCGTACAGGCACTTCATCCTGCACGAAGATGGTGTGCTTCTCCACAGATGTCTTCCCCAGTTTACTGGAGGTGACTGCAGGCCAGTCACCCATGAGCTGTAGGAGCTCCTCCGGACAGTCCGTGTCATAAGGAACCCGTAACTCTGGGTTGACCGTAGAGGCCCAGCAACTTCTCATCTCTCCTGGAGGCAAGGCATAATAGAGGCGGATGCCTGGTTGGTAGATGATGGTGGGAGACTTGTCCCACAAGCTGGAGTTGGCCTTCTGGCTTAAGAAAGGATAATAGGTATAACCTTGTCCAGTCTTCAACCCATACCTATTCTTAGCCAGATCAAGAATGGCACCGGTCTCGGCAAGGAAATCTAGCCCAAGGATCAGTGGGAACACAAGATGGCGATCTTGCATCACATGGGTGTCGATGGTTCTTTTCACCCCATGCCAGTTGAACCCGAGGTCTTTCTTGCCCAGGGCCTGATGAGCTGAGCCATCAGCTAGGACAAAACCCTGTCTGACAACCGGTAAGGTTTCGTCTGGTAGCATGACTCGCTTCCACAGACTTTCCTTAATCAGGGTGAAAGAACTCCCAGTGTCCACCACTGCCTCTACTGGGATTCCCTTGATGGTAACTGGGACCAACAGGAGCTTATGTTCTTTCTTTTTGCAGCTCTTGTGTTGCACTAGAGAAAGCTCTGCTATGGTCTTCGCCGACTGTTTCTTCTTCTCCTTACCCTGTTTGTCAGTACTCGCCTTCACCCTCTGCCAGTAGTCCTGGGTTCCTGAGAAGTCCTTCTCCACCATGGACCCCACCTTTACTAGCTCGGTCACTGTCGTCACAGTGCCCCGCAGGCAGCCAGCCACTTTAGGGTTGATGTTACTCAAGATGCGTCTCACTATATCTTCCTCTGGCATGTCTCGCTTCCACTTGAGGCACAGTGCACGATAATCGTATGCAAAGTCCCTGAGACATTGCTCTGGTTTCTGCACCATGGACCTCAGTCTCTCCTCCACTTCTGTCATGTAGTCAGAGGAGAGGAAAGCGGACATGAAGGCATTTTTAAATGAGACCCAATTGTGGACTTGGCTTTTAGCAGCCTGCCACCAGCTGAGTGCCGGCCCCTTGAAGACGGAGGACAGGGCTCCCAAAAGTTCCCGGTTGGAGAGGGGTCTTAAGGCAAGGAAGGTCTCACACTGCTCAATGAAGGCAAGGACATCGGAAGTTTCAGTCGTGGCACCAAACGTAGGAAACTCCAGCCGCACCGGGGGTTTGGAGTAAGACGGAGAGGAGAGTGAATGCGCTCCAGGCTGACTATATGGTATAGGGGGCGCTATGGGGCTGACATCTGTGGAAAGTTCTAGGGGTCTGCTTGCTACAGGTGTACTAGTAGGTCTTGCCCTAGCAAGGTCTTTCTTCCACTTGTCGTCCCTGCGTAACAAACAGTTTACTGTATCCCTTTCCAGTTTCTGCATGTCTGCCCTCATATCTTCTCCTAGTCTGGTGAGAGTAGATTCAATGGACTGCCTTAGGTGGGCCTCCCTGTTCACTGAACTGGCTATGGAAGCTCTAAAATCATTTTCGAGCTTAGCCAAATTTTTTTCCAGAGACTTCACCTCACCTTTAAGTTCCCCATTAACACTCTTCAGAGAAGTCACCTCACCTTTAAGTTCATCATGATCAGCCTTTAGAGAATTCACCTCCCCTTTAAGCTCATTGTAATGAGTCACATCATTCTCATCCCTCCCATCATCATCATCATCATCATCATCATCTTCATCATCGTCATCATCATTTTCATTGTCATTATTTTCATTGTCATTATTTTCATTATCGGTTTCATGTTCAACCTGGGCATCAACCTGCCCTCTTTGATTCTCATCCCCAACATACAAATCACTTAACGAGGTTTCATGAGGGGGACTTCTCCTTGTGGTGAAAGATCCCGAAGTGAAATCTGGGTCCCCCTGAACTACAGGTAGGCTATCAACCATTGGAGTATAGGGAGAATCATGGACAGGAGTAGACACGACGTCACTTGTTTCTACTCCTTCTGGTGTTGCCATATTGCAAAGCTAAACCAAACCAGCTTATCAAAATCAATTAATCAATCAATCGATCAATCAATCAATCAATCAATTTAAATCAGTCCCCGTATGGGCCACCATTATGTAACAGTTAATTTAATTATTTAATCGTTACAAAGTGACCCTTCTAGAGTGACCCTTCTAACGTGACCCTTCTAACGTGACCCTTCTAAAGTGACTTCTAGAGTGACCCTTCTAGAGTGACCCTTCTAAAGTGACCCTTCTAGAGTGACCCTTCTAGAGTGACCCTTCTAAAGTGACCCTTCTAGAGTGACCCTTCTAAAGTGACCCCTATAAAGTGACCCTTCTAGAGTGACCCTTTTATAGTGACTCTTCTAAAGTGACCCT